>NC_059674.1:18769979-19010021 GCF_905147105.1 Pieris brassicae | reverse complement strand
GTAAAACCAAGGAGAAATAGATAAACGAAACCGATTTATAAACAGTTTCACTAATCCAAAGCCAATCACAGTTAATCTTTTGAAAAAAACGCATTTATTAACAGTATTTTCGTATAACCAAGAGAAATCGATAAACGAAACCGATTTATAAACAGTTTCACTAATCCAAAGCCAATAACAGTTAATCTTTTGAAAAAAACGCATTTATTAACAGTATTTTCGTAAAAACAAGGAGAAATACATAAACGAAACCGATTTATAAACAGTTTCACTAATCCAAAGCCAATAACAGTTAATCTTTTGAAAAAACGCATTTATTAATAGTATTTTCGTTAAAACCAGGGAGAAACAGATAAACGAAACCGATTTATAAACAGTTTCACTATTCCAAAGCCAATAACAGTTTAATCTTTTGAAAAAACGCATTTATTAACAGTATTTTCGTAAAACCAGGGAGAAACAGATAAATGAAACCGACTTATAAACAGTTTCACTAATCCAAAGCCAATAACAGTTAATCTTTTGAAAAAACGCATTTATTAACAGTATTTTCGTAAAAACAGGGAGAAACAGATAAACGAAACCGACTTATAAACAGTTTCACTAATCCAAAGCCAATAACAGTTAATCTTTTGAAAAAACGCATTTATTAACAGTATTTTCGTAAAACCAAGGAGAAATAGATAAACGAAACCGATTTATAAACAGTTTCACTAATCCAAAGCCAATAACAGTTAATCTTTTGAAAAAACGCATTTAGTAACAGTATTTTCGTAAGACCAAAGAGAAATAGATAAACGAAACCGATTTATAAACAGTTTCACTAATCCAAAGCCAATAATAGTTAATCTTTTGAAAAAACGCATTTATTAACAGTATTTTCGTAAAACCAAGGAGAAATAGATAAACGAAACCGATTTATAAACAGTTTCACTAATCCAAAGCCAATCACAGTTAATCTTTTGAAAAAACGCATTTATTAACAGTATTTTCGTATAACCAAGAGAAATCGATAAACGAAACCGATTTATAAACAGTTTCACTAATCCAAAGCCAATAACAGTTAATCTTTTGAAAAAACGCATTTATTAACAGTATTTTCGTAAAAACAAGGAGAAATACATAAACGAAACCGATTTATAAACAGTTTCACTAATCCAAAGCCAATAACAGTTAATCTTTTGAAAAAACGCATTTATTAATAGTATTTTCGTAAAACCAGGGAGAAACAGATAAACGAAACCGATTTATAAACAGTTTCACTATTCCAAAGCCAATAACAGTTAATCTTTTGAAAAAACGCATTTATTAACAGTATTTTCGTAAAACCAGGGAGAAACAGATAAATGAAACCGACTTATAAACAGTTTCACTAATCCAAAGCCAATAACAGTTAATCTTTTGAAAAAACGCATTTATTAACAGTATTTTCGTAAAACCAAGGAGAAATAGATAAACGAAACCGATTTATAAACAGTTTCACTAATCCAAAGCCAATAACAGTTAATCTTTTGAAAAAACGCATTTAGTAACAGTATTTTCGTAAGACCAAAGAGAAATAGATAAACGAAACCGATTTATAAACAGTTTCACTAATCCAAAGCCAATAACAGTTAATCTTTTGAAAAAACGCATTTATTAACAGTATTTTCGTAAAACCAAGGAGAAATAGATAAACGAAACCGATTTATAAACAGTTTCACTAATCCAAAGCCAATCACAGTTAATCTTTTGAAAAAACGCATTTATTAACAGTATTTTCGTATAACCAAGAGAAATCGATAAACGAAACCGATTTATAAACAGTTTCACTAATCCAAAGCCAATAACAGTTAATCTTTTGAAAAAACGCATTTATTAACAGTATTTTCGTTAAACCAAGGAGAAAAAAGTAAACGAAACCGATTTATAAACAGTTTCACTAATCCAAAGCCAATAACAGTTAATCTTTTGAAAAAACGCATTTATTAACAGTATTTTCGTAAAACCAAGGAGAAATAGATAAACGAAACCGATTTATAAACAGTTTCACTAATCCAAAGCCAATAACAGTTAATCTTTTGAAAAAACGCATTTATTAACAGTATTTTCGTAAAAACAAGGAGAAATAGATAAACGAAACCGATTTATAAACAGTTTCACTAATCCAAAGCCAATAACAGTTAATCTTTTGAAAAAACGCATTTATTAACAGTATTTTCGTAAAAACCAAGGAGAAATAGATAAACGAAACCGATATATAAACAGTTTCACCAATCCAAATAATCAAATCAATTTCAATAATCCAAAGCCAATAACAGTTAATCTTTTGAAAAAACGCATTTATTAACAGTATTTTCGTAAAACCAAGGAGAAATAGATAAAGGAAACCGATTTATAAACAGTTTCACCAATCCAAATAATCAAATCAATTTCACTAATCCAAAGCCAATAACAGTTAATCTTTTGAAAAAACGCATTTATTAACAGTATTTTCGTAAAACCAAGGAGAAATAGATAAACGAAACCGATTTATAAACAGTTTCACCAATCCAAATAATCAAATCAATTTCAATAATCCAAAGCCAATAACAGTTAATCTTTTGAAAAAACGCATTTATTAACAGTATTTTCGTAAAACCAAGGAGAAATAGATAAACGAAACCGATTTATAAACAGTTTCACCAATCCAAATAATCAAATCAATTTCACTAATCCAAAGCCAATAACAGTTAATCTTTTGAAAAAACGCATTTATTAACAGTATTTTCGTAAAACCAAGGAGAAATAGATAAACGAAACCGATTTATAAACAGTTTCACCAATCCAAATAATCAAATCAATTTCACTAATCCAAAGCCAATAACAGTTAATCTTTTGAAAAAACGCATTTATTAACAGTATTTTCGTAAAACCAAGGAGAAATAGATAAACGAAACCGATTTATAAACAGTTTCACCAATCCAAATAATCAAATCAATTTCACTAATCCAAAGCCAATAACAGTTAATCTTTTGAAAAAACGCATTTATTAACAGTATTTTCGTAAAACCAAGGAGAAATAGATAAACGAAACCGATTTATAAACAGTTTCACCAATCCAAATAATCAAATCAATTTCACTAATCCAAAGCCAATAACAGTTAATCTTTTGAAAAAACGCATTTATTAACAGTATTTTCGTAAAACCAAGGAGAAATAGATAAACGAAACCGATTTATAAACAGTTTCACCAATCCAAATAATCAAATCAATTTCAATAATCCAAAGCCAATAACAGTTAATCTTTTGAAAAAACGCATTTATTAACAGTATTTTCGTAAAACCAAGGAGAAATAGATAAAGGAAACCGATTTATAAACAGTTTCACCAATCCAAATAATCAAATCAATTTCACTAATCCAAAGCCAATAACAGTTAATCTTTTGAAAAAACGCATTTATTAACAGTATTTTCGTAAAACCATGGAGAAATAAATAAACGAAACCTATTTATAAAATGAACACATTTACGGCCAAAACTAATATTCAATCTCAATCCAATTTTAGCCTACTTAGATCGACAATTCAATCCATTTCTACAGAAAAGCATGCCAATATTCATATCATGGATCGAGTTACCAATCTATTTTTTCAACCAATCCTTCAGAGGACCGATCAGAGATTGAAGATTGCCCTCTGTATGAAAATTAGTGTTTACACATGCCAATAACCTGTATGTCCATTTTGACAGTTGCTCAGATTGGCCAAATCAATTCCGGATAGCTATCGGAGAAATTCGTAGGTTTATGGCTTATGGAACGGTATTGCGATCATCCAACTTTATATTCATTAGTAAAATGTGTTCATTTTCGTCGTCCTCCAGTTCTCGTGATAGTGATTTGGAAGTTTTAATGCAATTACCCGATTGGGATAGTGAAGTTGTTGTTGATATATCATCTGCAATTGATAAGCTAGCTTACGAGTATGTTTTTATACACCAACAGAGTACAGAAAAATAACATGAAATTGCTGGATTTCTTAGAATTGTTGCCATTGATTGCACTCATTTACGAATTCAATCATCATGTAAGTAATTTATATATTATTTAACATTGTACATTATAGTATGAAGTTGTAATAATAATAAGCAGCATTATTTTCTTTAGGTGACGTAATTGGTGAATACTATCGTAATTGAAAAGGATATTTCTCTTTAAATGTACAGGCTGTGTGTGATGCAGAAATAAAATTTATTAATGTTGTGCCCCATGGCCTGGTGCCGCTCATGATGCAACAACTTTTATAAACTCAGTTCTACAAGTTAATTCAAATTGATTGATAAGAAGGTAGAACTTGATAAATGTGCCAACTAAATTAACAGGTATATTTGTTTATAGCTTAATATCATACAGGTCTACTGAGAAATCACTGGATGGTTGGTAATAGTGCTTACTCAAATATACCATATTTATTAATACCATTTCTCTGGCTGACCAGAGATATGATGAAGTACACATTAAGAATAGGAATACTATAGACAGGTAAATATATAGTATAATTTAGAGTATTAATAACTATACTATGTCAAAAAGTTGCAAGATATGTGACCCAAACGAAACATGATGTAAGGTTAAAATATTTGTCTTTTTCAGAACATTTGGAGTATGGAAATGTCGCTTTAACATTGTATTTATCACTAGCTAAAGTTCAAGCTATTATTATTGCCACAGCTGTTATGCAAAATATTTGTAAGGATTATAATTTTTAGATATACCGGCAGAAGTTTTAGTTCCAACACTTGATACAATTTCAAGTCAAGAAGTTAATGAAGGAAATCAAGACATAACTGAAAGAACAAGCCTTATTCATTATTATTTTGGGAAAATTAATATAATTCTAGCAGAAACAAACATGTTGTATTTAAATGTCCTTTTGTGCATATAAAATACTAGTACTTATTTTTCTTAGAAGAAACTCAGTTAAAATTTGAATAATTTATGTAGTTAATCTACCTATAAAATTAAATTTTTATTTATTATAACCATGTAATGTGATGAAATATTAGGAAAAATAAATAAAAACATAACATAATATAAACTTTATTTCATTATATTCTTATATGTAAACCAAACCCTATAAAATAGTAAACTATACTATGCTAATTAATAATATTCTCTACAACCAATTACTTCCTTAACTTTTCTATTTTTAATTAAAACATTTCTAACTAAGACTAGTTTTTCATTAGTTCTAAGTTCTTTATTTCTTAATATTAAATGTTTGTTTTTAAAATTTACATTTATTAAATTAGTCTATTAATTTTTGTTTAGGCATATAATATTATTATATTTATTCTTTGCTAATTCTCTTACGAGCATTCTTCTTTAAATTCTTTCATTTTAGACGAAGTTGCTGCGGCAATATCCTGGGACAAGTGGTAGCCGTGGCGTTTAGTCGCTGCGCCAAGCAAATCCACTCATCGTTTTTTCATTTATAGCTAGTGGCGTTGGTGGCTTTCTTATTAATTGTTTTACTTTCTTGTATTAGGTTAAGTTAAAACGTGCATTGCTTCTTAGACAGAGGTCGACCTTTTACCTAATAAAACACATTTATATAACATTAATATGACAAAACACTCAAAGGCGGGAAATCAGCGTCATGCAAATAAAATAAACCAAATACTTACGGTTTCAACATCCATTACGACAGAGATTATAGTTGTATAATTTATAATATTATGTTAATTTGTACTTAAAAACAAACCGCACTTATATTTAGATTTTAGAAAATAGCGGGCACAAAAATTCATGAAGCCATGTGTTGACATTTGTCAGTTGTCACAAAAATGAAACGTTCCGTTCCTTACTAAAATCATATTACCACAAAAAACATAAATTATCATATTTAATAATATAAATAGAGACCTTAAACGTTTATATGAGTAGCTATAACCAAAAATATTTGTTACTATAGATACATAGTCCTACTTATTTTATTTTATTCCAATAACAGCAACCTTTTAGTATGCTTGAACAAACATATTGCGTTTAACGAAACGCGGTCGAGAGGGAAGGATCACGAAAAAGATGACGTGCAATCTATTGTCGAATAAACAGTCGGGTAGCAAATGTGTTATATTGGCATGCAGATTGGAGATCGATCTTTAGATATGAATTAATCCAAGATTAGATTTAGACTTAGATTGAGGATACATTATTAATTTTGGGCATTAGAGACATATAGATAAATAGATAGATAGATAGACATTCTCTCTGTATCTTGATCGTACATCCCATCACATCACATCACGTCACATCTCATCTCAATCAGTTCGTTGAACGCGCGCACTTCACACGAGAGATACAAAAAAATATGTGTGTATATACACTAGGTATGACAAATCTGTATAGCAGCAGATATAGCACCGCCGATCTTCGCCACAATCACCGTACCGTACGTACGACTCCGACACCACATAAAAATCGACAATAGGTTCATTAGAAGTTATCATCTATCTTCTACCCTAGTGTAGTAGTGTCTACTTCACTTTTTTTTTATTTATTTTTTATATATAAGTCGCGGAGGGACCGTTAAACGTAACAGTCGATTATGTATGTATGTATGTATGCATGTATAAGATTATATATGTTATTTTATTTGGAATTGATAATTTAAATAAACTAAAAATTGGTCGCTTCGCGTCTTCGGTGTTTGGACATCGGGTTGAAGGCTGCAATTTATGAACGCGGGTTTAGCTGCGGCCCTCAGATAGCCACCTAACGGTGCCAAACGGTTATCTGTTGGTTAACGCCTTGTGCGGGAGTGTTTTTGTCCGGGGTGCATACACCGTGCCTTTTTCAAGGCGCGTAACAGCCCCTCCGCTTCCTCCAAGTCCTGTGCACGGCCGGGCCTCCTAGTAGGCACGTATTGGGGAGTAGGTACTCCAACTACTTTCTAGCAACCGGCTAAACACAGGTCCACTGTTGGACGGGTCCTGTCACATCCGTAGGGGCTCTTATACCCAAACTCCTACGGGCTGGTTAGGTCGGTGACAAACTTCACCTCCGCTATCACCAGTGGAGACACACCACATAGAAGGGCAAACCATTAGCTTAGGTACTCACCACACTTAGGCAACTAGGTACACACCCACCGTCAAACTGTTGGCTTCCCGTCATCAGAATGGCGTCCGGGGATCCACCCCCTGACATGAGCAAAATGCTGCTCTTTTTTCAACAGCGTTATCCAGACACTCTACGGGCTTTCCAAGAGTCCGAAACCGCGGATTCGCCGCGTTCCCCATCGACGTCGCCACGTAAGTCGAAGAAAAATGCCTCCGCGAAGGCATCGCGACTCGTTACCCGCCCTCGCTCGCGCTCGCGCTCACCACTCCCTGAAGTGGGAAGCGCTAGCGATGAGGAGACGGGTTTAAATTCACGCCCGTCATCGGTCATGTCGACCAAATTCGCTCTGGCGGTAACGGCAGACGAAGACGAAGCTCGCAGCGCCGAGTCAAAGAGCGCATGCGGGAAATTAGAAACGAACGCTGGGACCGTCTTACCAGCGAACTGTCACCTTCGCACACGGCCTATTGGTCTCTCGCGCGTTCCCTAAAAACCGACACGGTGGCGTCCATGCCCCCTCTCAAGCGTCCAAATCTGCCTGACGCATTCGACGACGACGAAAAAGCCGAATGCTTAGCCGTCAACCTAGTGGAGCAGTGCACCCCGTATCTCGATCATAGCGACCCGGCGCACGTCGAACACGTGAACCGCGAGGTCGAACGCATCGTAGCACTGCCCCTCCCTCCCGAGCCGCTCCCTCCTACGTCGATCGCCGAGGTCAAAACCCTAATAAAGAGTTCACTGCCTCGTAAATTACCAGGTCTCGACGCCATCTCGAACAAGGTCCTCCGGTGCCTCCCGCCCCATCTGATATGCCTACTAGTGGCCATATTCAATTGCCTCGTTGAAAACTGCACCTTCCCGGCGCAGTGGAAAGAGGCCAATGTCATTGGTATTCACAAACCAGGCAAGCCCCGTAACAATCCCACCAGTTACCGTCCTATCAGCCTTCTCAATATGCTTAGCAAGCTTTACGAGAAGGTACTTAAAAAGCGCCTCCTAGACTTTGCCCTAGATAAGGGGCTCATTCCCGATGAGCAGTTTGGCTTCAGGCCGGCCCACTCGTGCGTTCATCAAGTCCATCGAATCACGGAGCACATCCCCTCCGGGATGAATAGCTCCCTGAAACCGAGAGCCACGGGTGCGCTCTTCTTCGACATAGCGAAAGGTTTCGACAAGGTCTGGCATAACGGCTTGGTTTACAAGCTGTACCACCTTAATGTGCCACTAAGACTCGTATCGTACACGACTTCTTGTCCGACCGCTCAATGCGCTATCGCGTAGAAGGAACTTTATCGTCTCCTCGCCCCATCATGGCCGGAGTCCCTCAGGGCTCGGTCCTCTCGCCCCTTCTGTTAACGCTGTATACTGGCGACATCCCTAGGGCTCCAAATGTGGAGCTAGCCCTCTATGCCGATGACGCCGCTCTCTATACCACTCACAAAGATAGAGGTGTCATCGTGGACAGACTCCAGACCGCTACCACGTCGTTAGGCGAATGGTTTCGGAAATGGGGCTTCCAAATAAATCCCGAGAAAAGCGTAGCAGTTCTCTTTGCCAGGGGCAACCCCGGTGCTAACGCTAGGGATAAATTTCACCTCAAGACAGAGGTAACCCTATACGGGCAAGCGATCCCATGGCAAAAGTCCGTTAAATATCTAGGAGTCACGCTCGATAGCCGCATGTCTTTCCGTAAGCACATAGCCGCCGTTCGCAAGAAGGCCTATTTTGTCCTCTCTCGCCTTCATTTCCTCCTAAATAAAAGGAATCACATGTCTCTCAGACACAAGGTGACCCTGTACAAGGCCTGCATCCGACCGTGCATGACATACGCTAGCATAGTCTTTGCGCATTGTGCCCCCTCCTATATTCACCGGCTACAGGTGCTTCAGTTGCGATTCACGAGAATCGCGACCGGTGCGCCCTTCTATGTGAGAAACGTCGATCTCCACCACGACCTGGAGCTCCCTACCATAGCCCAATGGATGAAGTTGGCGTCCGCACGCCACTTTGACAAGGCTAAACACCATCCCAATCCGCTGGTGCGTAATAGCATCAACTATTACCCCTTCCCGACAAAAAGGGCTCGTAGGAGGCTCCGACACATACTAATGGATCCGGATGATCCAATTACCGTAGCAAATGATAAATTAAAAGCCGCCCGCGCGGCCAATAATAATAAAAATAAAAATACACAGATTAGGGTAAAAAACCGCCTTCACCGGGGAAGGCGAGGACCTTTACTTCGTCCTTCGCTCATTCCAGTGAGCTTCCGTCCTGCCCTTCAGGCGATTGACCACCCCGCGACGGCCCAAGCCGAGGTTCGAGTCTCACAGGAGATGCCCTTGCGCTAGCCGCGGGAAAACAAGCCATTCTGGCCGAGCTACGCTCGCCAAAACAGTCCGAGCTGAGCTGTAAAGCAATAAGCAAGGAATCAATAAATATGGAGATGGCTAGAGATTTCAGGCAGAAAGGCCTGAACGCCCTAGTCGCCTCAAAGGCGACCTAAAAACCACAATCACAGAGGCTATATACGTCGGAGTCGTCGCCCTAATAGATACCTCCACCCCCACCCTCTCCCCTTCCCCACCCAAAACCCCCACTCCACAGGACACCAAAACCAAAACCACTACAAGTACTAGCACAGACACTACCGACATTACACAACTATCACTTAAGCTAGAGGCCCACTCTCGACTACTGGAGGAGTCCAACAGGGCCATACGCGAGCACTCAAGGCTCATTAAGGCGCAATCAACAACTGCGCCGGCAGACCACCAGCCAGGGGCAGCGGACACACACGGGGTATACAAATCCTATGCCAAGGCAGCCGCCGCCCCCAAGCCACCCGCAGGCCCTTCCATCGTAGTCTCGGGAGAGGGTCTCGACACAACAGAACAGGTGCTAAAACAAATGACTAAATCCGTTAACTTCCGCCGTTCCGTTAAACACAAGATTAAGGTCGTTTTCGAAATAGAAGAGCACAAAAAACACGCTCTAACACAACTCACAAAAAACACAACTATTCAAACACAAGAGGAGAAAAGGATCGATCCAATTTCATCCTCAAAGGCATTAGCAAAAACACACCCGAGGCCGACCTTATCGACACAATCAAAGACCAAGACCCTACACTCACCCGACATACATTCCGAACAAAATTCATAGCAAATAACAGAAATTCTACACTCTACAACGCAATATTACGCACTACACCCTCTGCTTGGAAGGCTTTCGCCGACCTAGGCAGAATCAACATAGGCATGCAGCGGGTCCACTGTGGCAACTTTTCACCGTTTAGACAGTGTCAAAACTATCTAAACTTCGGCCACACGAAGAGCCGCTACCCCGCCACCACACCCACTTGCGCCAAGTGCTCTGCACAACACCCCACCGCTGAGTGCAAGGAACAGACGCACAAGTGTGCCAATTGCCACGAACATAACGCACAATACAAAACAACAACCGATACACAACACCGTGCTGACTCACAGAAGTGCCCCAAAGTTACAGCAATGCGAGCCCGCGTAGAGGCCAAAGTTAATTATATTTAAACATGTACACAAGCTTTAAATTCATACAGGCGAACCTTGACCGGTCTCGCAACGCCACACAAGAATTCAACCACCACTTCATTACAAATAAACTCGACATTGCCATCATATCCGAACCTTACACAAACAGCAACACAGTCAAAAATATTGCAGGCCACCGCGTGTTCCAGTCCGATTCGGCGGACACAACGAAAGCCTGCATTATAACACGCTCAGACATAAACGCTCATCTCATATCACAATACACCACATGGAATATAGCTGTCATAGCTATACCCACCAAAACAAGAACTCTTTACATCGCGTCGGTTTACGTAGAACCGAAAACCGACGCCAACAACGCCTAGACATACTAGATACATTCACAAAATCACACAACAACTCAAATATAATAATTGGCGGTGACTTCAACGCGTGGCACCAACTTTGGGGTAGCCCTCGCAGCAACACTCGGGGTCAGCACGTTACAGACTTCATCAACTCCAACAACTTAACAATATACAACAACGGCAACACACCTACATTCCAAACAATCACACACGGAACGGAGAGGTCATCTATCATCGACCTCACGCTCTCATCCATACACTCATACCAACACACAAATGGGAAGTTAAACAACGTTTGTTCCCATCAACACAACACATTCCAATAAGATTCTTATTGGATTGCCACACAGACCCAATACCACACGCCACGAACAATAGCACATTTAAATACAACACCACTAAAACACACTTTCAAGGAAATACTCCACACATTAATATCAAAACAAAACATCCTCGGAACAGACATATCATCATTAACACCAGATCAGCTTGACGCGTTTATTCACTCTCTCACCGACACCATCAACAACGCATGCGTAGAATCATTCGCTCTCAAAACAGGCTTGAGAAAGCTCCAAGCACCCTGGTGGAATGAAACACTGGAACATTTAAAAACTAAATGCATTAGCCTTCACCACCAAATACACACACATACTAAACATAAACGTTCACCACCCACAGACCTTATAAACACATATCAAGACACTAAACTACTATACACACAGACACTTAGAAAAACATCCACACAACACTTCAGACTATTCTGCAAGTCACAAGGCGCAGAAGATGTCTGGTCTGTTACGAACCGCCTACTCAAAACTAATAATAACATTCAACCCCGCACCCTTAAGGTCAACAATAAATTCACCAGTAACGAACAAGAAACATCACAAGCTATACTCACACATTTTTACCCCAACGACGCCCCTGACACGGACGTCAGACACACAAACATGCGCAGCAACTCGAGTCTACTACCCGACACAGAGGACGACCCTCCGTTCACTCCTTCAGAGATAATTTCAGCCATAGAATCAATCAGACACACTAAAGCTCCGGGCAACGACCATCTCACTAGCGACATCTGCCTGGTCTTTGCCCGCAACTACCCCGAACTAATTACTAACGTAATGAACCGCTGCCTGCAAATAGCACACTTTCCAACCACGTGGAAAGAAGCAATAGTAAAGGTTATACCTAAACCCAACAAACCCGACTACACCAATTTAAGTTCTTTCAGACCCAATCCCTGTGTTCGGGAAAGTACTAGAGAAGCTAAATGCGCATAACTCACATTTAACGCGCATAAACTTAAACTACTGAACCGATCACAATTCGGCTTCACCGAACAAACAAGCACCATACACGCCCTACAAAACACTCTAGACATTATTCGTAACGCAAAACAACGCAAACAACACACTATTGCCGTATCCCTTGATATCAAGGCCGCCTTCGATAACGCTTGGTGGCCAGCCGTATTGAGTGGATTACGTGCAGTAAAGTGTCCCCTAAACATCTACAAACTTATACAGAATTACCTTACAAACAGAACAGTTACACATCAAATGGGCAACACACGCACCACGCACAACACACAAAAGGGATGTATTCAGGGGTCGGCATGAGGTCCGATCCTCTGGAACATCATACTCAACTCACTACTAAACACTCCACTCCCTCCAGGATGCCACATTCAGGCTTTCGCCGATGATGTCATCCTGATCACCACAGACACAGACACAAAAACACTCGAACATAAAACAAACCAAACACTAAACACAATAAAAGAATGGGGCGACGGAGTCAAACTTCAGTTCGGCCCCGACAAAACACAGGCCATAGCCTTCACAAAACCGGCGCAAAGCTATAATAATAATAATAAAATATGTTTATTCATTTTAAGTTCAATTTCATTACAATGTGTAAGATTTGGGAACCCTTTTAAGTAAAAAAAATATACCTGTGTCAGGGTTTCCAGCTCTTTCATAACAAACATAGTTATACAATCCTTAAAATATTTATTTTATATATAATTTGGTTACATCTTCTAGTAACTTTTTTTTTGTTATTGATTTTTAACTGTTATCAACACACTTGAGTGCATAAGTGAGTGTGTGAGTGCAAATGTGTGAGTGAGTGAGTGAATGAATAAAGTCTGTACTACATACTAGGCGTCAGAAGAAGCTCCAACTCTGCGTAGGGTATGTTCATGAGCCAGTCCTTTAGTCGTATTTTTAGATTGTAGACGGTAAGCGGGTAGATGTTAAGCAGCCTATTTAATTTATTATAGATGTAGTCTGCTTGCATATTGCGTCTCGCAAAGTCAGTCCTAACGGTCTGACCGACGACGACATCCCTATTTCTTTTTAAGAACAGCCTACTATCAAATGGTAGCGCTCTGTGTGATTTTAAAATTAGACTCAGGACATACAGCTTCCTAACGGAAAGTAATTGGCTGAGATGATAAAGCTCTTCCGATGGGAATCTGCATGGCCGGAACAGCATGACCTTTAATAGAGCCCTATGTCCCCGTTCCAATTCCAAAAATTTTGTTTTATTGGCCGTTCCCCATATGTTTATGCAATATGTCAGTACGGACTGAACAAGTGCTATGTAAATTCTTTTAAGTATTATATCCGATGTAATGTGTCGCAAAATTTTAAAAATATATGTTAGTTTCCTTAATCTACCAGTCATGGACTCTATATGGGGATACCATGATAGTCGCTCGTCTATATGAATGCCCAAATATTTGATAGAGCTAACTTTTGCTATTGGAAGACACGGACAGTTACTGTCTCTTTGCATATCGCAGTGATGTATTTTAATTTTAAAATCATTAGGTGGTTGAGTTCGATCAGAAATTCTGAAACATACATAGTTAGTTTTCTCTTTATTGAGAGACAAAAGGTTAAAATCAAGCCACTTAGCAATAGTTGTCAGTCCAACTTCCGCTGATATTTTTACCTCTGCCCAGTTAAGCCCTGTGAAAAGTACAGCCGTATCATCCGCATAGGAAAATATTTGCCCGTGATCAAGTTTTAGATTGCTTAATGCATTAATATATATTAAAAATAGTGTTGGACCTAATATGCTTCCTTGCGGAACCCCATAGGTGATTTCCAATTCATCACTTACGTAATCTCCTACTTTCACTCTCTGTGTTCGCCTTGAAAGGTAATCACAAAATAGCTTTAAGGGTGTATCTCTAATGCCTATATGCTCCATTTTATGTAAAAGTGAGGAGATACAGACTGTATCGAAGGCCTTTCTTAAATCTAGAAATGCACCAAGGCATTTCTTTCCCTTATCTAGGTTTGATACTATTAGAGACGTTAATTGAGATATGGCATCTTCAGTTGATTTTCCTTGCCTGAATCCATATTGTGCGCTGGATAGAATATTAAATTTATTAAGGTAGTTTAGTAATCTAATGTTTAGTAGTTTTTCTAAGACCTTAGAGATGGCTGGAAGAATGGAAATTGGCCTGTAGTTATTGACTTTGTCTTTATCGCCTGATTTAAGTACCGGTACAATAATAGCTTGCTTAAGTTTTGTCGGAAATATCCCTTTTTGAAAACATAGGTTGACCAGATGACATAAACAAGGTACTAAAAGACCTCTAGCGAGTTTTAGAAATCGTGTGGGAATATTATCCCACCCCGGTGCGCTATCTGATTTTAAGTTTTTGATTATGTGATCAACCTCTAGATGGTCGGTACTAAATAGAACAAACGAATGCAAGCTGGATATAGGGGCTAGTGCTGATGTGGAGGAGTGTGACGAGCTTTGTTGAATTTCCTGAGCCAGTAGAGGGCCAAGATTTGTGAAATAATTATTAACTTCATTTACAGACTCTGTAGGCGTAGCCTTAAGATTTAATAGTTCGTCATTATTATCTTTTGTTTGACTCATATATGTAATCTTTTTAATATTTTTCCACAACTGTTTTGGGTCGTTAACTGAATTATTTAATTGTGTTCTTTCATATTTTCGTTTTAGTTTTTTTATTAAGTTATTACAAAAATTTCTATACCTTTTATAAGTAATTGATAGAACTTCGTCGTATTCATTATTTTTTAAACGCTTTTGCATTTTATTTCTGTTTCTTATGCACCGCAAGATACCGGCAGTTATCCACGGCTTTAATATCTGATGTTTTTTAGATACCTTCGTGATTATTGTATTTTCTTCTAAGGATTTTTTAATCTTATTTATTAATTTATCAACGACTTCATTTGGATCCTCGCAAAGTAAGAGATTATTCAGATTTTTATGAGATAATGTTATTACCGCTTTATCAAAATCTGTATAGGTTTTAAGTTTTTTAACCTCTACTGCGTTATGCATTTTTAATTTCTGTAAGCTTAAAAAAACCATGAGATGATCTGTAATTGATGTATTCAATACAGCTACTTTTGCCTGAAATTTTTTATTTTGTTGTTTTATCATAACATGGTCAAGACAGTTATTATTTCTAGTTGGGAAGAGATGTCCCGGCATTAAGCCATATATTGATAGCATACTAAGATAGTTTAGTCTGTTATTTAGGTAACTGTTGTCGACATTGTAAATTAGATTTATATTTATATCACCGGTGATGACTATATTTTTCTTGTCACTGCACAATCACTTTCAATAACACTCCACTTACATTCACACACAAAATCAAATATCTGGGCATAATCCTAGATAACAAGTTAACCTACAAACAGCACATAGACCACATCACCACAAAAGCGACACACATTTTCAATAAACTCACCCTCTTTACACGACCTACATGGGGACCACACCCCGAAAACGTCAGACTAATATACAAAATGGTTATCGAACCTATAATCACATACGGTGCCTCGATCTGGGGACACGCCGCGACCAAAACATACAACAAAAAACTACTCATAAAAACACAACGTGGGTTCGCGTTAAGAGCCACCAGAGCGTTCAAAAACGTATCAACCAACGCCGCCGTCGCCCTCGCGGGATTCGTCCCACTGGACCTCAAGGTCCTTGAAGCCCGCGAGATCCAGGGGGCGCGCATCGGAGGTGTGAGTAAGCATATACCGGATGACATCCCAGTTGAACGACCAACATCATTCACCGAACTCTTACACCCCGCTTCCAGACCACTCATCAAGTACAGCACATACAAAAACAATATCGGCAAACACACATCAGTCACACAATCAACATTTACACAGACGGGAGTAAGCAAGAAACGGGGCAAACAGGAGCCGCGTACGTTACTTACTCCCCAAACAACACTCAAATAATACACAAATGGAAGCGGAAACTTCACCCAACATGCACGGTGTTCCAAGCCGAACTGGTTGCTGTTGTTGGCTGTTGGTTGGTTGGCTGATAAAGAGAGCCATCGACTGGACCATCGTGCACTCACTCAAAGAACAATACAAAAACATACATACGTACACTATAAACTCCGATTCAATGGCCGCGCTACAAGCGACACATTACACATTACAGACAATGACACATATCCATGCGACACAAACATCACATAAACACTACAGGACCTCATAGAGGAATGCCCACGATACGAACATCTCAGGTACACACATTTTAGACATTTAGAAAAACAGAAAATCGCACAATCCTCCCTCATAAACAACAGCATAAAAACTACAAAATCTCTACTAAAAATTGTAACTAAAATTATTGACTCTCTCAAGGAGTACATTAACCCGCAATGCAGGGTGCATAACCTAATTTTGTATAACTTGTATTTTACTTCAATAATTGTAATGACTATGTAACCACATACACATAACAACATTGTTTTATTTAATTATTCTAGTTTATTTTCTTTTATGTTCTTTTATCTTTAAGAAAGTCTGTATTTAATTTAATTGATAAGATGATACCTTAGCATTGTATTAAAAGTATACTCTATATTTTACCTTTTACTCTTTTATAAATAACATAAAATTTTTAACATTATATAATTATTAGTTTTAAGACGCGGACTCTACCGAGGTGGTTGAGGAAAAATCATTGTATCAATTAGCAAAATTAACCCTCAGCCACCACACCCATGTCCCATTCAAACATGTGTACAAATCTAATAAATAAAAAGTTACTGAAAAAATTATTTAGCTTAGCTTCCTTAGCTTCCCTTAGGCCCCGGGGCGTAAGTCGCCGGGGAGGTAGGCCCACTATACAATTAAAAAAAAACCTAACCTAACCTAAATAGATATAAATGCTCATATTTCAGTCAAATATTGACCAATCCACTTGATTCATATATTTTTAGATTTGCTATTTATCTCTCTATCTAGTGGTCTAAAAAATCCTGTGGCTAGTTTTTGAGAAATTGACATAGATACAGACGCGGGAGACGGTTTCTTGCTTTTCAACGGCTAATATTACAGTCAATAATTGAACAATCTTCATGATTTGTATATTTTTAAATTTGTCATTTATCACTCTATGTAGTGGTGTATATTATTCTTTTAATCCATTTCCTAGTTTTGGAGTAAATGCCGTTGATATAGATATAGACGCGGCAGACGGTATCTTCCTCTTCAACGGCTCATATTTCAGTCATTTTTGAAATCTCAATGATATAGTGTTTTCTTACATTGACGACCTCCTTATATATTTAAAGAGAGATATAGCTCGAAATCGATAAGGCTGCCAGTTGCCCTCCTTGTAATTTAATTATGTTCAATTTTTATATTATGTGCAACGAATTGTTTATAAATAAATACTTTCGCACCCCATACCGAAAAATAACAACCGATCAAAGAAGACAATTCGAACAAGCTCTTAATTTACCAACTGAGCGCCTGCTCTACTACTCATCTCCACTTGACTACATAGAACATCTCCAGCATCAACTGGATCAACAAAATAAAGTTGTCAAAGATTCGTCGAAACACATCAAACCAATTTTCTTGGCTCTCTGTCAATTTGTTTGTCAGCATATTGATTTTAATTGCATAATATATATTCTTTACGGAACATTTCCGATGTAAATTCATTAATGGAGATACTCAACGCATTTTATTCGACAATTCTTAAGATACGTCCTCACGATCTACTATGTGGAGTCTCGCCGTTACAGGACGTCGTGCATCTCAGAAGATGAAGCAGAAAACTCCAACCAAAGGTCAGGTGGTAACGCCCAATCTTTATGTATAAAATACCCCTAAGAGGTTTTACATATCCTCTCCACATAATTTTATTTTGTTTTTATTATTAACTTAATTATATTATAACATGAACATGTTAACGAAGTTAAAAAAATATATTAATCTTGTTTTCTTAATTTAATATTAACGTTCTTAATTGTAAGGAGGTAATTAGGTAATTACATTATTTGTTCTAATTGCCCTTCTTCCAAAACTCATTCCGTAAGTATCATAACACCAGATTTTATACCACATAAAACACACAAGAACTTTGCACTCCCTTGTAATATACATACATTACATGTATTAACTCTCGATACATCGCATCATCTTAGTATGTACTTTGTGGTCTTTGAAGAGATTCAGAGTGTACAGGATAGAAATAAAAATTTACCAAATTATGTGTTAGATTTTATTATTTAAATAATACTTGGTATTTACATTTCTTTACGTTTCGTATTATTTTTAACGCAGAACAAAAATATCAATCCCTGACTTCAGAGAGTAAGTTTCCGCGGCGGGCATTTTAACGAAAGACTATTATATAAAACCACAGAAAAATTATAATTAAAATACACTTGCTTAAATTTATTTTACATTAATACTATTAAATAAAATATACATTTTCAAACTAAGAAAGAGTCGGATTGCCGGATCCTTTTCATCGCAATGGTATTTATAATTAATTTAAAATTAGGTTAAAAAACTATTATTTGCACGGCTCTCTACAATAAAGGTACAATAAGGGAAAGGTACAGTAGGAAAAGAAGCAAAAATTCGAATTGCTTACTATTAGATCTTAGGTTTGGAGAAACATTTAGATTTGTTTAAGGTAGACTCTCGCCTCGCTGTGTGGTGGCTCTGGTTGAGGCGCATAAGGAATTTCCGAGTACAAAACACTAAAGGCACTCTTGTAGTTAAGCCTCTCGGCTGCTGCGGCAGAGAAGGCAGAAGTGGTGTCCATACGTAAGGCGCCTACACCTATTTCCTTAGCAATACGTCTGTAACAGTAAAACGAACACTTTATTTTAAATCGTAATACGTTTTCATGTTATTAATTTTTATTGCGCTTTAAATATAAGTAATGCTTGAATCCACTTCAAATCTCTAGTTATTTGGTAATTTATTTAATCAAAGCGCCATCCTTATTAACTTTGGTGAATAAGAATGATGATAGGAATTCATAATTTGAGTTTCTGTCTATGTGCTCATTGAACACTCGCTCATACGATGAAGGAAAAAATCGTAAGGAAACCAGATTGCCTTTGACCGGCAAGAACCGAAAATCGACGGCATCTGATAGGCAAAGTAGTCTGATACCTACCTAAAATTGATACAGAAATCTGATGTCCAGATCTAAAAGGTATTCAATAAAATCATATTATGACGTCAAGAACAATGTTGTTCAAATTTTTATACTTGTTATAGATAATGTATTATTTAAGGACTAATCAAACGTATTAATAATGATACAAAAAATATTATTAAGTCACTGAACCTTAAATAACTCTCCAGTTTTCTAATATTAGTAAAGATTGTATTCCATTTATTTATCATAATAATATTGACCCTCTGTTTTATTAAAATTTGAAAAAGTAACTCGGTTAATTAAATCGATGCAATAGATCCATTATTACCATAAAAATAGATTCATAAACTTGACCCAAAATGGTCGTTAATGAATTAAGTGTCCAGCGGCCATCTGCGCAGCGTACCTTGGCCTAAACTTGACTACGACTCGTGATTGAGATGTAATGACTTCTCGGGTCCTTTTTATGGAAAAAAGCTGGTGAATTTGAATATATTACTGTGTATGGGTGAATAATGTCTCACTACCACGATCACGATGATCAAGGTTTATCATTCCTGAGGATCATTACTGAATTGTTGGGAAGATATAATTCGTATCATAACGATTAACGCTTGCATGCAACAGACTAATAACAAATATTTAATAAGTAATGTTTTTGATCACAGTACAAGCAGAGGCTTAATATCCACATAAAATTGGCAAGTAGTTTTAAATTTGAATATTCGGCTACGGATAACAAGTTTTCCGATAACAAAAGGATGACAGAAACTCAGAAAACGAGTCAGCGAGCAACAATGCATTGTATAATAATGCTAATGGTAATGCTAATACAGCTAGTGGTCGTTCCCGTCACCATAACAACGTACAGCTTCTCATTCGCAGCAATTATCTGGCACGGTAATAAACATGTCATACATAACATTGCATTTTATTTATTCAATAGAAACTGATCTATGACTAAAGACAAATAACAGATTAGCGATATAATATGGCCATAAGGAGTCGAAGTCGCGTCCTTTCAATTTTGTGTCAACCGATAATAAGTATCAATGACGAATCTAGCGTAATGTCGCTGTTATTCTGAAAATGTACAAATCGTAATTCTCACTCGATAGGTTACGGCTACCGCACGACATTAGAACGCAATACGACCAATAATTATTCAACGATTAAGTTTTATTAAAGCCTGTCTCACTTCCCTGAGAACAAAAAAATAAAGGTATCCAGTACTTTATGATAATGTGATTATAATTTATATGGTATTGTTCTGAATACCTGCTGCACATTTTTACATGCACACGTTTATTACGTACTAAGGTTGTAACTGGAAGCCATTTTGTAAAGTAGTTTTTATGAACAGTTATTAGGAATCAGGCCTAGATGTGCGTATGGATCTTTAATATCTATCATATTATTGTCATAATGCTTACAGGTGTTTGGAGAGCTCTCGGATGTTACCCGATAACTATTAAACCATCTTTGTATCAAAATTACAAGTCATATAAACGTATTTCAATTGTGCAGAAACCATCTGAATAAATATTTTTTAAAACAAAGTGCGCTATCGTAGAAGTGAATTATCGGATTATTTTCAATCAATTTAGATTTCAATTGGTCATGCATTTTTTGCATTTAATGTTTTTGAAGGCAATCAGTTTTTTGTCATACAAGTGACTTAGGTAACTTTGTTTAATTATTTCCTAGTCTGTCATTGTTGCTGCGAATAAATTACCCAATGACATTTATCTTATATATGGGTACGATCTTCTGTCATAGCTTAAACTAAACCGTGCAAACAATGCATATTCTGATTAAGACCTATAGATATATATATATAACCACTATTAATTGTATTTTTGTTCAACTAACATTAAGCTAAAAACTCACTCTGATTCCTCACAAAGCACTCTCATGAGACCTCGTCCTCTCCAGTCACTGTGCGTGGATGCTATCCTGATCTCCAGCACTGTGTTGCAGGTAGGAGGTAGCTTTTCCCAAATTGCTGCTTCGCGGTCTAAATAACTCAATAATTTCAAAATCTTCTTGAATTTTGGGTGAGGGCATTCGTCTGATTTGTCAGTGTAGTCGACTTCCTGAAAAAAAACTTGGCTCATAAACCTTAAATAAGATTGGCTTGCCATGATTGCATGGTTGAAGGCTCTAATTGAAAAATTCTCTTAGTGTTGGATACCCCAATTCTCGAGAAAGTATGTTGGCGTTATAACATTGTGCCATGTATTGGTGTAAAGCCTAAGGCTGGGATCGGAGCATCAATGAAAATTTCAATTATGACAGCTAATAATATTTTTTTTAAAGTAATACATAGAGTTTACTTTTTAATATTTTAATAAATCTGATAAAATTTCATGCAGAGGAAAAATTGATGTTGTCGTAAGTGCGAAAAGTCAGAACGGATGTTGAGCTATTACATTCTGAATGTAATGCTTTATTTATTTCTGAATAAAAGGTTATCGGCCAGACAAACAAAAAGGCAAACCTCTAATGTTTGGTGGTAACGATGAAGACAAGCTTAACGGGACGAGGTTAAAAATATTCCCTTCTTCAGTGACACCTTAGTTAACGAAGTAAAGTTGTTCGAAAACTTCTTACAATTGTATGTTGTTACAAGAATCACTTTTAGATCAGGTCGACGTGATTGGAAAATGAAGAAGCTAGGCCTCATGTCGTATTTACAAGCAAAGAGTTGAATGTTTAAACCAATCAACAATGTAACTTATTAAGCGGGTTTCTATATATAAATCTGTTTCACTACTATAAATAGGACCCTTAACACTCAGACTGGTAACAAGCAAAAATACAAGTGAAAGGCGGACCTTAAAGTTTTATGGTTTTATAATGGATTGCGGTTGCCACTACCTTGCACTGGTAGTCGGGTGATACAGGCCTAAGGGGAAACGAACATAAGACTTACGAATTCTGATACTTTAACTCGTAATGTTTTCCATAAAATTTACATTATATATAAATAAATAAAAGGAGGATCAGGAGCAAAAATTTCTTTGATAAACAAAAAGTTTTCTGTCATCGGAAATAGGAATGAACAAACTTTATAAAGGTCTGATGTGATCCCATTTAGCAAATCGCTTCTCGTTTAAAACAGCATCACTTTAACTGTGTACATCATTTGAAGCGATTCCAAATTCTATTTTCTATTTCAAATTATGCGTAAAAGTGCGTCTAACGACAAGATTCAAGATTTCACATAAGGCTTTGCGGGGCATGGTTTAAATGAAAGTGTCACTTTTTATGTATTAATTTATTACATACTATAATAGGATGAGGGTAGGGAGAAAACGAGAGACACGGGCGGTGATTGTCGTGTTTTCGACATAAAGTTTAAGACTTTTAAGACATAATTTGTAAATGGTGTGATGTATAATTTTGAATTATTTAGAAAATAACTGTGTTACTATATATATACCCCTTGTATGTTTTTTCTAATTATTATTTAAGATTTGGTTTGAAATGTTTTCTTCCTTATTAGCTTTGGGAAACGCCCTCAAATTAGATGTTCATTATTGAATGATAAATTAACAAATTTGTTTATGTGGTAAATAATAGGTTTGGTATGATAAACCAAAATCCTCCTGACGTCCACATTTATTTAGTTAAGTTAATTATAAGATTTAGTTTAATATATTTTAGTTTTGTATTTTTCTAGTTTAATTGTTTGAAGTTCCTTTTATAAATATCCTAATATGTGCTAATTTGTTTTATTTAATGTTAAAAACCCATAACAATACCTACATTTATAGTATATTACTGATATTAAATAAATATATCATTTGCATCGGTCACGGCTGATCTGCTCTGCTGTTTCATGTTTTCCGCATGAAACTAATTTATAATTTATATTTCACTTAGCACGTTCAGTTAAAACGCTAGCCATTAACAATTCAATGCGCGAACTTCAATAATCAACACCTGACCGGAAATACATTCTAGATCGTAAAATTACTGAAAGGCATGGTTATACGTGTCGACTCGCACGTGTAACTAACTTTATGGACAAAATCCCCACATTTTTAGTTTTAACTTTGCATTATTATATCGGTGGATCTTACCTCTCTCCTGGCAATGCCATTAATCACCATTCCTACAAAATTGCCCTGGTCATCCACGACAGCAACGGAGACGCCGTCTTGAAGAGTACTGGCTGCGTAATCCTCCAGCTCAAAGCACCGGGACTCCGGGGTTTCCAGGAGGTTAATTGTGAGGTTTAAGGGCTCATCTCGAAAGAAAAATCTGCAATATTTAATTATTAAAGTATTTATTTACAGAAGCTTACAACACTCGACACATACATTGGTAGAAGAAAAATAAAATACCATGTAATTATAATTGACAATAATTACGTCCACTATTTAGAATTTTGAGTGAGTGTTTACTGGGTTTTTGAGAACTATCGCGAGGCAAAGTAGCTAATATCAGTCTAACCTCTCTTTGTTCCCAAACTAATAGAATTTCTCCAAATCCTTACGGCTGATAATATTGTGTGCCTTTATTCATGGTAAGAAATAATATCAGGACTTATTATTCTAGTAGAAGTTTGTCACCACAAGTGTGTTGCGTCCGAACCATTCTTTGTGGTACATATCCTTACAATTAATACCACTAATGCGATGGTTGCGTAATATTAGGGCGGTCTACATCTAGATTTATCTCATTAAATTGTGCTAACTAGGTTCGGTTAATAAATTCTTACTTTCGGAGGAATTCGATAACCGGTTCTTTATCACTGGTGGTGAGCTTTCGAAGACTGTAAGCGGGCTTGGAGATGTTTCGGGGCCGGAGGTTGAGCTCTTTGAGCTGTGACGGCAATTTATCTGCCAACTGAAAAGTAAAACGACATGTTGCTTTGTACTACAAGTTCATAAGCATAAGTATGTGTAGAATTTCTGTGTAGTGATAATATATGCACAGATTAAGTTGAGGGCCAACCTTACATTGAAGTCGACGACAACAATGACGTTCAGATTGACTTACTTGAAAAAAAGAGATAAATCCCTTTAAGCACATACGAATCATCATGGAACCATAGAATGGTCCGATCTAAATAAAACTGAAGGTACGAAGACATTGCGACGATACAACGGGATCACGTCATTCCCTGTAACCTGATATCGGTCAATACTAAGCCGTCGAGTCATGCTTTGGACTCAATTAAATATCGCGGTCTTTATTATACTAATCCTAAGCAGTAATAATTAAGCGATGTCATGCGTAAGTCCCTTGTTTAAAATAAGTAGCTTTGTGCGAAACAAATCATTATCATATAATCGTATAAACACAGGTAAGTACATAATATATTCTGAACTGTCGGGAGCACAAGTACCTAATGTCATTATTTAGATATAATTCCATGTAATTGCTTTGATTGTCAAGTTGTGTCAAGCGTCAGCATTTTATACATAACTTAATAGTTACCAATTTATATTTCCCACGAAACAATAACTACATAATTACTTCTCACAGTGGAGTAGTAAGCTTTTTCAAAGCTTCTAGGAATCATAATAAAATATACTGTCTCTAATAATAAAAATCTGAATGGAATAACATTCTAATCAAGAATAACGAAATGACAAAAGGATATTTGCGTAATAAATATAATTTCGATTAATTTATAGATTATTAATCGTAAAAGGATGTAAAGTGGTGGTGGTGGTGGTGGTGGTACTTAATTATATTAATGATATAATTATTATATTATACATAAATGAAGTAAGTACGATCAAATTCAGCGCTGTGATTGAAATAAACGATTCTATACCTTTTTAGGCTGCGCTAACTATTAATAAAATAAACAAGGTAACAACATAGCAACATACCTACATATACGGTAATTATAGTTGACGTTACCGTTTCTATTAACATAATAATAAGACACGTAAACTACCCATTTATTTTTTCTCAACATGCTATAAGAACCTTCCGGGTACAAGTTCTGTAGTTAATTTGATATTTAAAATCGGGAAGTGCACAAAAACTGTTATGCTCATAAACCCGTTAATTTTTTCTTCGTCGCTTTTTGTCGACGATCGCGCGTCCTTGACCCCGAAATTTTACTCAAACTTTTGTTGTTTCGATTTTTTTTGTTGACATTAATTTCGCTTTTAATATTACGTTTTCATTTACAGGACAGAAGATATTATTGTAGATAAGACCTATAACAGTTCTCGGCTTAAAAAGGCTTCTAAATATTTCACTTCGCTTCTTGAGACGGAAGTCGCGAGACCATATCTCACGATCCCGGTAGCGAGTTCCGGAACTAATCTCGAATCTTATTGATCGTGTATGACCATTAAGACCATATTTTAGTCTTTAAAACTTAAACAATAAGCTTTTAAAAAAATTACATTTAAGTTACATATCGTAACAATTAACGCTTAATTATATAATAATAAAGTTCACTCAACCCTTTGTTATCTTATTTACATATTGTGTTATGATTTATTTAACAGTAATCGGCCCTTTCAATGCGAAAATGTGCAGTGGTTGCAACACTCGTGCGCCTGTCGCACCAAAGTGCGAGACCTCGCTCACGATCATTACCAAGGACTAAGTTCGATGATCGCCTTTCGATTCCGTGCCTTCACTTATTCGTTAAGTACTCAATGTCTACGATTCGTTCTCTAACGATTTCTCTACATTCGTGAGATTTTGATTTTAATTAAATCAACATTGGCTACCAAGGTTAAAATGGTATCTGTAACAATAATAAGCATTTATTTCTATATAATAGCATTTAGGTAATTTTTAAAATATGAATTATTCATGTCTGAGGATATTAAAATATTATTATGAGATCGATTATTTTGTACTTAACAAGAAAATAACAATAATAAAACCGCAATCAATCTGTTTGAAATCATTTACGTTAATATTGAACAATAAATTACGTAACTATTATTGTGTCACCTGTGATTGTGAATCAAGCAGATCACGAAGTGGTTTCTTGGCATAAGGCACAAATTATGAACTCTTAATACAAGTACCTACTAGTAGTGTTTAGAATAATATACCTCGCGGAATATGAGAGTTTACAAGTTGTTCTACTAATTGTTATGTCGAATAAAATGAAGCATAAAGGAAATAGCGGTTTTTTTTTAAAATGCCTCTTCAGCCGACCGCGCGTCGTCTTATATATTAACAAAATAAAAAAATACTAAAACATGGCTTTATTCATCATAAACGTTCACATGAGCCAATCATCTAAATTAACTGACATTTTCAGTTGTTAAGGCAATAAAAATCTGGTAGCTTCGTAAAAAAGACTTACCTCAATACCTTGTGAACGTATTCTTTATACGTGAACAAGACATACAGTGAACGTGCTATCGGGCTGGTTTTATGTGCATATTTTTAGATAAGCGAGTGCGTTAAAATATCAGTAAACTTGTTGCTTTATTAATAAATAAAATGTTGTTGGAATAAATTAAAAATGTTAACAATTACTCGATTAATCTAGGTTGCAGGAGGCAAACGCCAAGACCCAACATTGTCCCAGTCACGGCCGTCTAGTCTCACAGTAACAAATTAATAAAATGATTATCTGGTAAATGAATACAAAGCAACGGTTATTAAAATAAAAATACAATATGTTTATTGTGGCATATAATATACAGGTATCACTTTGTATCGTAGGCAAAGAAAACAGAGGGTGGAGGCCAAGAATAAAAGCCAGCGTATTCAATTCTCGGTGAACTAAATGAATATGGCAAACATGGATAAAAGATACCAGAAAGGAGGGAGATACGGTCCACTCTTTATTTGGATTAAATTACAATACCGAACTGACCGCAGTCCAGTGCGCAAGTGACACATTTCCCTTCCTTCAGGCTTAACAGCACCACAAGGCAGCAAGTGCAAAAGACTAAAAAACAATCACAAGACAGCAACTGCCAGCAAGCAATAACACTTATTTTAAAACAATATTCGAAAATTAATCACATATATTATGAGAACGAAGTTGAAACTTCTTCCATTACACCAGTTTAAGATACATGAATGTTATCAACTTTTAACACCAATCGTGTTTGACATATATTTGCAACAACTTAAGAATATTTTTCTATAAATTGTAGTGACATGACTAACATAATGAATATAATAATTAGTTTTATAGTGTAAAAGTTTCAAATTCTATATTTCCACACATGTGGGCGATAGCACTGTAGCGTAGCACTTCAGCTCAAGCTACGGAAGTGATACTCGTAGCTCTTCACGTTGTATTTAAATTATGTTTATTCGCTCCTGATGCTGTCATTTTATTATAGCTTTAGTAAAACATGCACGTTTCAAAACGTTTTCGGTTATAATGTTAATAATACGATTAAAGATTCAAACTGATAAAAAACTTATGTTTTCGTGTCATATTCGTATTGTTTTACTTAACGGTAACCGTTTATGTTTACCAATGTAAAAGAACGAACGAACGAACGAAAGAACCTTACGTTTCGTATGTGCATTTATAACCAATACACCGTTAATGATGATATTGTGTTTAATCCAAATAATTATAAAATACTCTCCATATTTGCAACCTAGGAAGTTCTTTAACATTAGTTCGAAGAAAGAGCTATCTCCTCGTGCTAGGTATTATGCATTGTGTTCGATAAAGAATCAGCGATGCAGAATCGTGAATCGTGAGCTATCTCGTCGGTTGCTACTTCAATATCTCACGTACAACAATACAGCTTGACCTAGTTGTTATTTTAAGGAACACTTTGTTCTAAGGTGTGTTCATATAATATTTCTCGGATATCTGTTTCGTGTCCGACATCGTACCATAGCTTATTAATGAATCGGCAGATAACTGCCACACGTTTAGACTCATGAGTGAGTAATTGCACTTTTATTACACAAAACATAAAACACGGGAAAAAGGTCATACCTATAATTATTATCTTAGTAAAAAGAACCTGTACTGTCTCGGCTCGTATAAAATCGCATTGACCTAAGTATAGCCGTGTCCTTTAGGTCTTATCATGGCCTTATGCCATATGAATACAAAATCCGGCGTTTTCCTACTAAAACAGCGAAGTAGTACAAATTCATCGGAACAATTTTAGCGTCAGTCGCCCATGAACAGGAATTAAGGCCATGTGAGTTATATGTTTATATTGGTTTTATTTAATTTAAGTCCGCTGTACATCGGTGACCTGATAGTAATTTAATTGATTGACATGTTTTATTATTCACGACATACGACTTTTGATTGATTTTGAAGCATTTGCATTACTTTAATTATTTAATTTATTTTATATGTAAATTAAAGAAATAAGCAAACTAATAAATAGTCATAAATAAGAGAAAGGATGTCTTCCATTCCATTATCATAGAGTGCAGATAGATGTGGTTCAGTACGAACACATGAAGTGATTAGATTAAAAGTGCACTCGTGCCAATATGCGCAAATAGAAAGTTACAACGATAAATGCACGCTTATTTATATAATTTACTGCGTAATGTATTTGAGGGCAAGGTTTAGACTGTTATTTACTTCCCAGACAAATGATAGCGGTATTTGGGTTACAGAGATTATAGAATTAATAATTCTGTTTTAAAATCTAGAGTAGAACAAGGGTACTTTGTATTTGTTTTGTAAAATTGGTTTTAAATTCAACTATGAAAATTCTCTTTCGGTCAAGCGGTAAGCTGCAAGAGGAGCATTCGTATGCAGAAAGAAATACATTATAGAAAAATAAAAGATTAACCACTCGACATGCTAAACACAATTTTAAATATATACATCGCTTTAACGTTACATTTACTTAATAACTTCGTAGATTTGTAGTCTAGCAATAAATTTTTAACAATTATTAATTATTTTAAAATACTTCTGAACTAACATAAATTATTTGTTTGTTTATATTATATTTCTTTATTATTGGATGTATGCTGTATTGTTTAAACCTTGGCTATTAAAATATACTTGTTTTATTAGTAATTTTGCATAAAAGGAACTATAAGTAATCCACTTAAATTAAATTTAAAAATCTATATCTAATAATCTAATAAATAAATAATAACTGTAATTTTTTTATTTATAAGAACAGCGGGTATCATTTTTGTTTAGATCTAAAGTTGCATACCTTATCAATTGCGATATGTTTTTAAAATTGCCGTTTTCCTGCATTTTATTTCGTAAATAGCAACTTCCTTCACGGTAATTAGTGTATTAGGAAATAACACAATGTCTTAATAAAAATATAGGTTTGGAAATTGGCTCCGTACTACGTTTTGCAATATGTTTTGCAAATGTACGTTTATATTTAATACGTATTTATACGCTTTAAACGCTTACCGTATACTTTTCGATAATCCGTTCATTGTCATGTTCGAAATGCCCTTTTTCTTGCAAGTCCACAATGTTTCTGGCACTCGTAACGGCCATTTTCAACTTCACTATTCACGCGTAAACTTCAATTTCAGAATCGTTCCCTGGACGGGTCGCGGCGAGTTTTGCAATTGGAATGGTTGCGAAATCGCGCTTCTTTTATATAAAGCTGCTGCAGCACTCCACGCGCCCCTCGCCTAGTCCTTTCATATCCGCCCGAATGAGCTGTTGCTTCACACTGGACTGCAACTCCAACTCTAAACAACTTTTATCTTATTGAAAGTTTCAAATGTAAATAAATTTGTCATAAAATAAATAATTACCATTATATTGTAATAAATCGTTTAATATGTTAACTATATCCCAATAACAAGATATAAATTCAAATTGCTTTATAGATAATTTTTAAATTTATCATTAACACAAGGCACTTCTAATTTAAATGTAAAATATTAATTTTGAGGCCAACGCGTTATTTGGTACAAACAATTAGCATAAATGCGTTATGCAGGCATTATATTGAGCAAAGCGCATTCTAATGACATAATGAAATATATTTACGAAAAAATATACGGTGTTCCAAACAGACAATGACATTGTTCGTTCTGTCAAGTAAGTTTATATGTTTATGTCCCTTTTGTCAGACTACCTGAATAATATTAAACATTTCGGCTTTATTATTTTTGCTTTGATTAAAGTTATCAGTTCGTTGTTATTGTGGATGTACGTACTAAGAGCTTAAAACCTTTATGGTATAAAATATGTTGCATATATTTCATTTTAATACGTAATTTAACTCTTAAATGCATTTGGCTTAGTAACATGAATTACTATTGACCTCTCAAAGCCTTCAATAGACTTGCATTGGTCGCCATTACGAGTACAATATTCAGTTTTCATTATCTGTTGCACCACCAAGACACGTGGAACCCGCCACTCCCCAAACTGGGAGAATCAGATTGAAATTCAATGTTTTTATTTGGTTGGAGGTGGTGGAGGAGAACACTAAAAAACCACGACTGCTGCAAACTATAAAAAAAAACAAAACGAGTTTGCGTTTAGTTTGTATTTCAACATTTCTATTCTGTAAATTTCTAGTCTGTGCATGAAAACTGCACAAATTCAACTCAGAATGCATTTTTAGATATCTAACGAAATCGATATGACTAATTATTTTTGATTTTAAAATGTCCAAAAAGTCTTACTTATTAAGGAGAACTTGGCCATTAAACATTGCAGGTCAAAAACAACCTTAAAGCACTGAGGTCACCGGGAGACTTAAAATATAACTCTTTTATTATAAAATCCTTGAAATTACTGAGAAGGACCTTATTTTAACGATTCTTTATTCATTAAATCATATTTTTCTAAAAGTGTATCTTTGAAAATGCATTACGATGATCATAGACGAAACGGACGCTACTCATTGTAAACTAATTAGTTTCGTATCGAAATCCTAATTAGAATAACAAACGAGGCATTGAAACGAGATCATTGACGTTTCACTGCAAGTGGTTTATTGTATTTACACTCATCCCTCAGACTTGTATTGCATTGTTCGTACAAAATAACCAAATTGCCACGATTTAACAAGCCTTTTTGTAATTGACAACATTCTCGTAATGTATACATTACAGTTTTCCATTATTTGAATATGAATTGCTTTCAGTAACAATTAATTTATATTATAACATTACAAGCTGGTTCCCGCAGTTTCGTTCTTGTGTTCGTTGGAGGCCCGTGCTCGTCATAATATATGCGCAGTTTTTTCACCAATATTTTGTTGCAGTATCCGCATGTATGATTAATATCAAAAGGTTACGAGAAAGACATACATACGCTGTGCAAATGTAGAAGAACATTTCAAGGGAACAATTGAATGACGATGTCTGCATGACTTTAACAATATACGTATAGAGTACGCAACGAAAGTAACGTAGTAGGTACTCTACTCTATACAACTCTATGAGAACATTTAAAACATTTCCTATTGATGCGCGTTGCATTTCTTATAATTTAAGTATATTACTTGGTGTAATTACACAAGTCTACCAAAAAAACGTACAAAATGGTCTTTATAATGAAAATTTTCCGAATGGAATAATAAGAAATATAAACTTTAGGTAGATTATATTCGTTCGTACCATAATACGACCATACCTTACCTACCTACCTTACCACTATACTCTAGTTGGTTTAGAAGTCAATATTAAATAAATAGCATATTTTGAACGTTATTCGTGATTGAAACACTTGGTCAGTGTCTTGTGAATCATTTTCACAGAAGCCTTTAAATTATTACTTATTTTCCCTTGGACGACTCTTCAGACAAGGCTAAGCGTTTCCATATAAAGTATTAGTGTGCCATCTAAATGTAAATTTATTCTTTTATTTGTCAGAATCCGTGGAAGTTATACTTTACTACTTCTATAGTACTGAATATTAATAGAAAATGCTTTGGACCTGGAGGAAAAGTGACCACAGGGTTCAATTACTCTCGTACACTTTCACAATACGCCAAAGAAGAATACCTAAACGTTCCGAGTTTTAATACTTGAGAATAAACTTTAGGTATTGGTTATGTTACTGACCAGTACCCTTTAACAATCTCGTGCATTCCATGTTATTCCATCCATGTTTAAAAATAACCGACAAGGTAAGCTAAAAATACCTCCGGCCTTGCTTTTTGAAATCAATTTGTTTACATATATTTCCTGGACTCGTGCTAAATCCGCTTTCACTATTAATTAACAAAATGAAAAACTGCCCTCGTGTATATAAATTATTGAAATAATTCTTTAAATTCAACGCAATACACGTGCCACGAAACTACTGCGTCTATCATGGCTAGCCTGTCGTTAGTAATTAGTAGTACAAAGCCTATAAAGTAAATTTCATGTCAATAAGTATCATAATTGGTCCAATAGAGAATGAAACGAACATGAAATGTTACAATTAGAGCAGAAGAGTCGTTACAATACTTTAAGACAGGTAATAAATAAAATATAAATTCATGATGAGCAATTGACGCTCGCGGTCCGCTGCCTGGGTCTATGTTGGTGTCACGTGGACGCAGATCGTCATCACAATACGACGTCTAATATTATCTACTATGCAGCTTCTACTTTCTGTAATAATGTTCGATTACAATGAGTAAACTCAAAAAGATTTCATAGAGTAAATGTCGTTGTCCTTAGCTAGAATTGGCTTTAGAACGTCTAAATAGGTGTCCAGGTTAGCCTCAGCTGCCTAATACAACCGACTTATTAATTATTTGATTTCCTAGGTCACTGGCGATTACTCAAATTCAAATATAATATTTATATACGAAATATTTAATAATGTTCATTATGCATATTATTCATAATGTATTTAGATTGCCAGATATACAAAAAATGCTTGTGTAATTAGTCTGATTTTATTTAATTTTTTGTTTTGAATCGAAATATATTTGTTTTGCCGAGCGAGTTTTCTGAATCGCCTACATTTAACAAAGACCTCATGACGGCGTTTATTCAAATGCTTTGAACCAAGGAAATCTAACATTTTTAAACAGATGACAAATACAAAAATGGTCTATTTTTTTGGTTTGTTTGTAACGATAACGTATATAACAAAATCTATACTTACTTATATGTATATACATAGGTTTGATGCCAGCAAAGGTCATATTCTAAATAATACTGTCCTTTAACGAAAAAGATAACAAAGTAAGCAACACATAATACAACAGTACAATGTATTAGGCCGGGAGATAGTGACACAAAATAGTTTGTCATTTGTACCAGTGTGGCGGTTCTTCGGAGGTCTTATTGGAAGTATGGCATAACACTGCCGCCTCTTATCTTTTATGGACTATCGGAAAATACTAGAATTTTTGTGGAACAAATCGTTTGAAAGTCGTAATTAATCCGACGAGTTCAACTAACGCCCACGCGCTTCGACCGCCGTAGCAGCGCTCTGCCCATAATTTTTTTTTCATTTCGTAATAAGACTGTAGAACCGCCATACTCGTACAAATGACCAACTATTTTGTGTCACTATCTCCCGGCCTATATGTTATGTATGTCTGTCTATTAGTATTGCTAAAATAGATACAGTAATATTTTTTATCAAATTACACAGGACCTATTGAGAGATATCGTTTTTTTCAAGGTTTAAAAGGAAATTCGATCGACTAACTTCTGAAATAAAACCGTTCAAAAGCATCAATTACTTTATTCTTTGTTAACACAGTAAAGGTTAATTAACATTTCCTAGTGCTAATTACAGTTTCGACAACGTAATATGTTAAAAACTTTTTTATCTTATCTTTAACAAATAGCTTGCAGCAAATACGCGAACCTTGAATACAATTTAATAACATTAATCGTGGCAAATCTAACCTTTTAGCGGCTTTCCATAAGTATATTTTATCATTGTAATTTAAACTACAAGATAATTTTGATACTAATAAGTAAGGTTATATACAAAAGTCAAATAATAAGTTTTAGCTCGTTATTGTATTCGTGAAGTTAACTCGCGTCGCTAAGTCGAAGTCTCGTTTAGAGTAAAGAAATTACATAACATAAACAGCGGACGTCGCTATTTTAGTTTTTTGCAAATTTTAATTAACCTTTTTTTTTTGAGATTTGTAACCTGTAAGTTTCATAAATTCATGTCCGTCTAAAGCCGAAGCGCTCAGCAGGCCCAGATGGCATACCAGCATATATTATGAGGGACTGCCGATCTATACTGGCTGAGACCCTTACCTATTTGTTCAATCTATGCCTAGACCACGGTTACTTTCCAGATTGCTGGAAAATCACAAGAGTGATTCCTATACCCAAGAGCGATAGAAAAGACTCTGTGGAAGCATATAGACCGGTGGCTATATTATTGATTTGTGCTTCGACGGGCAACAACGTTCACTAATTAAAGCCATCTCGAGTTTGTACAACGCTCTGGTTAGAAGTATGTTGGAGTGTAACTCGTCTGTTTGGGCTCAGCAAGAAGCTAAATACTGCCTTATGTTGGAGCGCATACAGAATAAATTTACACAATACCTCTATAAAAGACTATATGGCTTCTATCCCTATTATCCTTTAATGTACCCAACATTATTTGTCTTAGGGGTAGTGGGGTACAATTAATTACTGTACAATACTCCAAGAACTGGGTTTCTTGGTACCTATGGGATATGTGAGACCGCGAAGGCCAAGAACCAGGCTGTTGCACAGATCCCCGTTATCCAAGACGTTGCACTTTCTGAATGCTGCTTCCGACACTATCGACATATTTATATGTTCGCAGTGGAAATGCACAGTAGCGATATTGTGTATATTATGTGTTTCATATTATATACGTATTTTATTATATTTTAATTATTTAATGTTTCTCGACATTATCGTATTGGCATAGTCTGTACGGATAATGTATGTATTTCTGTAATAAATAAATATTTTAATAATACCTCATATAAATGACTGGAAGTTATATATCGAGCCGTAGACCTTTGTGCTATTTTTCGATTCACGAAATTATTTCCTCTATAGCAAATTAAAAATAACAGGTTTTTGATAAATGAATAATCAGTGGCATTACGCCAAAAGTGAAAGATTATAAGCAATTAATTTTACGAATTATTTTTACAAAAAAAAATTTTCACAGAAAGATTCTTAAGCTCGGGGCCGATTACGTAGATACCAGTGTCCAATATTGCATTTATTAATTAATTATCAAATAATGCAAAGTGGTTAGACCTGACGTTAGAACGAGCGCCACATTTTTTTTAAACACAGGCTCTAAACGAACAGTTTAATTATGCAAAACCACTGACGTTAATCTGTTTAATAAATACAACAGAAGGTTAGATTATTAAGAGGTTAATGAGTACATATCTAAACGTAAGTGGCATAATTACATGCTTTATGACAACCTGTCATCGACAGATTATTCGATATGACTGTAACATTCTAATATACGGTTATATTTAATATCGACTAGCAAAACATATGTTTACGGAAAATTATTTATTCAGATTAATCGGGCACATTTAAATGTAAGTTCAAACAGAACTGTGAATTGTATACTTAGGACATAATAATAGAAGTTTTAAAATCGTTCCGAGATTTTTAATATTATGCTATAACCTTAGTTATGTGCTAAGGTTTTGACAGTTTTATTCGCAAAGTGTCTCAGTAGACATTCTGTGTAAAATATATTAATATATATCATAGAATGTGATCATTCTTAGGAAATGTGTATGTCAACAACCTCAAGAATTCGTCAGGCTAGAGAGGAACATGTGCATGAGCAATAGATGTGCTTTTGATTTCAATATTATGGAAGACCCGTTAATACATTCCTGAAATTTAGTCTGCATTTAGAATAAACATTCGGCATTGAACGATACTTGTAACCCTAACCATTTATTTTTACTCATAACAAGCAAATACAATAAAAATCTTTGTTTCTCTTATAACTTTTGAGTAAATTAGTACTAATCTTTGCAAAAATAATTTTAACATAAAAACTAAGTTTCTTATTTGCAAGAGAAGTTAAAAAAGTATAATTTGTTGTTGTTGTGTTATGCATATATTTTAATTACAGTATATTTATGTAGTTTATTTTTAGTGACATTTAATAATATAACTGTACATTTATAAATAAAACTGATAAACTTTAATTGTTTCCTTAAATACACGACGTAAATGATATTTAACCTGTTGTTTTATAAAGCAGCCTTAATTCTATAAATATGTTTGTATGAATATAAAACATACAATCTTCATCAAACGCGTAACTTCAATAGTAACCTCACGAGGTTGGTTGGTCTGAGGGATCTCCAAATATTGTAAAATATTTCTAATTTTTAATTGTACTACAAGCAAATCATATTATATACAAAGATAATCAAGTTATAATACAAACGGATGTTAATTTAATATGCAACTAATAATGTAATATTGTATGAAGTAATTGTGATTATGCAAATAATTGTCTCAATCGAATCACGTGGAATGCCACGCTTGCTTCAAGAATCATTGAATACGATAAATTCATTAAGTTTTGCCCTACAAAGCCTGAGATTTATGACAAAACAAGCTTTCAATGATCAATACTCGAAACGTTTGATTACTTCAACCTACCTTTATTAAAGAAATCAATGTTTCGGCACGAGTAAGTACTTATTGCTATTTTTAATATTTACGTTCTCACCTAACCTTCAACATTTTGTGAACCGATTTTAATAACTTTCTGTTTATGATTTCATGAAGGCGGACTATGATTGACTTGATTTACTACGATTTACGTCCACATGGGCCGATTATATAATTAATTTAGTCCAGTTTCGCGGTCATTTGGAAGGGAAGGCTAAATTAGCCTCCAAAAAGCTTGGTGTGCTCAGCATGGCGAGACGGTTCTTCACTCTGGGCTTCCGCTCGCAACTCTACAAACCGCAAATTCGGCCCCACATGGAATACTATTCTCACCTCTGGGCAGGAGCTCCCCAGTACCAGCTCCTTCCACTTGACCGTATTCAACGAAGAGCGGTTCGAATCGTCGACGACCAATCACTTTCCGTGCGGCTTGATCCCTCTGCATCTTCTACCGCATTTACCATGGGGAGTGTTCAGAAGAGTTGTTCGGTCTAATACCCGCAGCTGAGTTTCATTATCGGACGTCAAGGCAAAATACAAAATACCATCCGTATCACCTCAACGTCCGTCGTTCCACAACTGAGCGTTTTCTAAGGCAGTTTTTGCCGCGCACCACCACTATGTGGAACCAGCTGCCCACTGAAGTATTTCCGAATCAATTCGACTTAGGGTCCCTCAAGAAACGAGCGTACCAATTCTTGAAAGGCCGGCAACGCACTTGCGAGCCTTCTGGCAATGTGAGTGTCCATGGGCGGCGGTATCGCTTCACATCAGATGAGCCTCTTGCCCGTTTTCCTGACCCGATGGGATCCTGCCTTGACCTAGAGATTCAAAAACTCTTGTTATTCAACTTCCTTCATCCACATCCTGGCGTATGAGATTAATGAATGGGGTAGAAAACCATGTAACACAGTTGTTAATAGAGAACTACAATTTTGTGATTAGTCGCGTAAATTTTTAACACGTAAAATGGTTTGATCCGTATACCGTATACTGATCCGTCCACAAATCTCCGATACTTTAACTTTCAATGACGTAATAGGAGTATAGCTTGAAGTTAATTACTTTTCTTTATGTAGGCCATGTTACACTAATCTGATTTACCCATACAATAGACAAAAAATAACAGAACTAAGGGGCGACGCACGAGGATAAAACAGAGGGTATCAATACATTGCTTTTCTGAATTATCCAATCCTATTCAAGTCATTTTTCCGCCATTGAGAATCTCCATTTTTATATAATAAATGCAAAGCCACTTATTCGTGAACACTCTCTCTCTCTCTCTTAACCTGGAGAATGTGGGTTCAAACTCTGATTCTTTATACAAAAAATATAATACTTACTCATATGGTGATGGAAAATCTTCTCCTATCTGCTTCATATATATAACGCAAACTCAGACATATTATCTGACTGCCATGCTATTTTCATATATATCTTTTTAGTACCTACACAAAGTTTATACATTTATAAAAAAAAGATATCATTACAAGCAGCTTTTTTATTAAGCTTATATTAAGATCAAACTTAGTTTTATATAATTTGTTTACCAGTCAATATACCTAGTCCAGTCATAATTACTGTTACAAATGAAATGAAATTAACATAATATACGTGTTCTAAATTCAAAATAATTAAGAAGTTGAAAAAAAGGTTTTATGTAACAGTATTTGTGGCCAGACTAGTTACTTGCTAATAACTAAATGCAATAACTAATAATAATTAAATATAGTTAATTATTTTGTCTTCATTCGGCAGCAAGTTATTTCTGTTACCTGACATGTTCTCAGATGTGTGGTTTCTCCAAGATGTTTATCATTAAATAAATATTAACGCATTCTTCGAGAACCTCGTTTACAACTTAGGAATACCCGCATTTAATGAACGGTATAAAACTGCAGCCACTTCTAGTGAAAACCCACGCTGATCCGGCTGCTGTCAATATACGGATGTATTGTAGGTAGATGTAGCTATCGGAACTTGAATGGGGAAATCCAAGAGAAAAGGGTAGTTCATAAATTGATTAGTTTTACGCAAGTCTATAAGTTAAGAAGCTTCCACAGCGGAGCAGATTGCGAGTGAAGTCGCGGCGTCCACTGCTCATGAAGCCACGTCATAAGTGAAGGTAACGTAGAGTTTGTTTATGTATAAACCCGAACAGTTGACGTAATTAAACTTTTTTATTTTTAACGCGACTCTCGAATAGTTCACGACAAAATAAGGTTTACCCTTGACATTTGCTAACTTCCCCTTTTAATAAACATATTAAAAATGGTTGACTGTAAGCCGATATTTTAAAGTGAAGAATCTAATGCTTTTTAAGAAGGCACTCAGTGCCGGCTAGAATAGATTGATGCGAATCACCTCTGAGTCCACGAGAGCAGGAAAATAAGACGTCAGCAATGTACCTAGTAGGTGCGACACATGGGCAGTTCTAGAAAAATGAATAGGATTCATTTTAATTGGTACTTTACGACACCTTCCTGAATGGCAATGTCCGCTTCCGCAATAAGCTAACATTAAAAGCCTTGAACGCTGAGCCTTATCGAATTTGAGGTGTCACCGAGCAATGCAAATGCAAGCAAAGCAAGCTAGCCTTATCCCGCCTACAATCCTAGACAGTGAAAGGTGCATAAGAACATTCCATTGTACATTTAATAACGACCTCTGTAGTGCACTTAAAGCCTAGTCTTGTTTTATTGTAAAGCGACATGACACCTTTTAAAACTAGAACGTGTTAAAGCCAAAAAGCTTAGTTAATATGTAGTTGTATCTTATCTATAGAACGTAAACAAAATAATTAAAAGCTGTTAAATATTTTGTTTCTACAACGCTCACTTGTCCAATAGGCTAACTGACCTATTCCCATTAGGTTAGAGTCAAAAATCATTTATTCATATACGTAACACAATGTACACTTATGAACGTCAAAAATTAAAGAAATATACATTAAATGCTTCTCATTTAACATTTACTGCCAGTTCTCAAATCAAGAGCGTAGAACGGAAGATAAGAACTGGCAATAAACTCTCCGCCACTCTTTTTAATCGCCAAGATTTTTTTGTTTTACACAACGTTTGTAAGGAGCTGCAACCATTACACTATGTTCCACGTGACATCTTAAGTAATAAATAATAATTAAATAAAATAAAAACAAAGATTTGTCTCAGGTTGACAAAGATCCTCTATCATTAGGCATAGTGAAACAGGAGCACGCACTTACATTCTCGTGGTAACGACACGCAAATACATAGTCAAAAAAACTAACACACGAATAAGAACTGGCATATACGAATTCAAGTACGAGCAGTCCACACCACCACCACAAGAAGCACCCGTTCACGAGTATGACGCATGGCCAGCCATCGGCCCCCTCGCCATATTTTAGGGAGAGAGACAACCCGACGCGTAACTATTTGCGCTTATTTAAACTTTATCTATCCCAAATCCATTATGCAAAAGTGATTTTCAAAATAATTCAAAAATACGAGATTTTATACGATACCATTTAATTATTTTTCCACTTTTTAGTGGCGCTTAAAAAAACGTTACGAAACTTGGCTTGCAGATTACTTTAAAAACATAAGCTTCGCTCTCTAACAATGCAAAACAACCATTAAAAAAAATTATATCCTATACTAACTAACTACTTACCCCCATAATCTGTAAGTAGGTTTAATTTTGCTTTATCAAATAATCAAAAGATCACTGAGCTATATGCCCGTACTGAAATTGGACTATAAGTGATAGCAGGATGAAAGGGAGACGAGGATATTTCGCAGTCTATCATTATTTTATTAGTTCAGTGATGTTAGCACTCGAGTAATGTTCGCAAATAAGAATCCATTTGAGGACTTTGATATGAATACACATTAAAAATCATTGGCAATGTGTATGCGAATATTTAAATATATGTATCTACAACTTTTGGTGAAGATTTATATTTTTTAAATTTATTTAGGCATGTTATGAGCATGTAATTGTTACCGAAATTAGCTAGAGTCCCTACGAAATAATTGCAGGCAACTTTTACACAATGTCTATATTTGATTATCTTCACTACGAGTTTACTATCTGCCTGGGCCTTGGCTTAAGCCCGGTTACTTACGGTTTTTATTATTTTACTCCTGTAATGGTAGGGCTCAGGTATGATCTACTACTGGGGTTCCACAGGTGGCGGATAGTGGAATGACCGTAAGATATTGCGATTACACAAACAAACTATGGTTCTTAATCCCCGGCAGACCTTACGGGGCGAAGAATCTTCAGGAATCTACGAAGATAGCCACTTGGAACGTCCGCATATTATACGAAAATGGATAATATTTTACACGAAATAAATAGATTGGATTGGATTATACTCGGTATAAGTGACTTAAGATGGTATGGAAATGGGACTTGAACATCTGGTGATGCTACAACATACTACTCTGGTATCGATTAATCAAATCAAATGAATTACTTAAAAAAAGTAAAGAAATAGCAGTAAATCAGCTAAAACATATCCTGGTGCAGAAATAGGTTCTGACCACAATCCAGTCGTGGCGATTATCTCCGAAAAATTTAAGCAAGTTTGCCGTCATCCTCAATCCAGAAAAATAGGTCTTCACAAATTGAGATTGAACAATTGAATCTGAAAATGCCATAGAAGAGACCGCTAAGGAAGAATGGACCCACTGCTTTTCTCAGTGGTTCCATCGAAGCGACGATCTGTAGAGAGGAACGGAGATTACTTCGAAAAACAATAAAAATATTGGCAACTTTCCATATTAAGCTATTTTTCATTTTCTAAAAATTGTCGGTGTTACCTAGGTATTCGTATCGAGATTCAGAAAGGTATGCGTGCATCTTACGTAACATCATGAGAGCTCCTTAAAATAACCGTACATGTTGCCATGTAAAAGGAGTAGGGAGGTAGAAGGAGACCTGGCCGCAGACGCACGTCTTCGTTGTAAACCTTAGTAGACAATAGTTAGGTCACAGCACCAAGTCATTGTTTAGATGCAGGGCATCCAAATTTAAAGTAGCCATTTTGATCGCCAACCTTTGAAAGGATAGCATTCTCGTAAGAAGAATTTTACGAAAATTGTATTTTACTAAAAAAATTACGAACTGTGTAGTTGGTTTTTGCTATCTGTCCTATATGAAGTACAACCTTCTATTATAATAAAAATTCAAGGCAAAATGGGTAGTGTGGGATCTTCGCCGAAATATCTATTGCCAAATTACAAACGATTTACTAATGTAGGCAGACAATTGGTTCCAATTGCGTGTGACATAATGATTTATTGTGAATCATAAACTCATTTTTACTGATGTTTTTTAAGGAGCTTTAAGCGGTAACCAAAATAGTTTTTCATGATTTTGAGTGTAGAAAATTATTTTCCACATTTTAAATTTTACGATTATTTCCAGCTGGCGTTTGGGAATATGCTGCGGGATAAGATGAGTGAACCCGATCCATCTCCATTTGGACATCGATTGGCGTTTCTGCCTCGTTCTAGTAGTTATAGGATGTACCTGATGACGAAGATTTACAAGTCTTAAGCTCAATTTTTTACATTACCTGTGTCTTTAGATTGCCATCAGTCAAGCCCCACTGATCACCACATCGCTTACCGTCACACTCCTTATATATCTAACAACAGCTGGGGCGAACGCAGCCTAGCTTACCTAACCACTATTGCGGTACAACATTTTTTTCTGCTAATGTATTTTTTTTATAGGAGTCAGTGACATGCATTCACGCAACCATAGAGTTGTAATATGAAGGGAAGGAAGGAAGCATGCTCTGGCCAGAAATGGTGCCTCCCGTAAATTGGATTTTTGTGGCACCATATATTTATCACGTAACTAAATCATGGACTTGCTATCACAGCTAGATAAAATTCACCTGCGGACATTTTAACAGGCGCGTTTTTTTTAATTATTTAAACTTAGTATATAACTGAATAAAAAAAATTCTGAAGAGTAAAAATCCGTTTTGTCTCCGTTTCAGGGACCTGAGCAGACGCAAGACGGCTTTTTGGGTAGGATCAAACAGTTGAATCATTCTCAAAATTTTAGTACAATTACAATTTTAATATTATTAAACAATAATAATAAGTTTGTGGCAAATACTCCATGTCGTCACATCGACGCTATCTTGTGTATCTTTTGAATGACAAAATATTTATCACATAATATTGTTAAGAGCTAAGGGATCGGATAGAAAATGCCGTAGATTTCTTCAAGGGTTTATTTCTTAAATAAATCAACGAGGAATTTATAACCACCAATTACTCGCAGAAATACACAAAATGCAGTGAAATCAATAATTACTTTAATTACGCACATTTCACACAGTACTTTATCACTTGTCTACGCTTTATCTTTTCGGTGTTTATCTCTTGATATCGCATTCGAAACTAAACTAACTGGCAATAATCTTTAACAATATCCGCCTCTCTAGAGGCGGGATTGCTACTAAGTAGCGATTGCACAATTCTCTTTGTCTTTATCGCACATTGTTCCGTCCTTGTCGTACAGCATTCTAGAGTGCTCAGTCTAGCTTCGAGAAGGTTCCGATCTTAACTTTCACTCGCGTATCATTCCGTCCTTGTCCCTATAAAATTTGGTCTAGAATATTCCTTCAACAAAGTGATATAACTAGGACCGAAAACGGGTTTTGTGAAAACTGCACTCGACTACGCAGGTTCTGAAACTGCTTGAAAACATGTTTCAGCCTATTGAAAACGATTTTCTAATATGTGATTGACCGTCCCCTGAAACGGTCACAAATGACATTTTAGCCTGCCGAAAGGTTCTTCAACTAGTGAAAAAATCTAGAGACATCGCAGTCAACCCGTCTTCGTAACAATATGTATGGAGGTCTGGCTATAATTATCACGGCTGGCAAATATCCCATTCAAATCCATCAGAAACGTCCGGGTTTTGGGATCGATTCGCTGTTTAACTTCTAAGAGTTAAATTAATCATTGGATCTCAAGACATTCATCCTAGCGGATAAAATAAAACACAAAACGACACCTAATATATATAATTAATGGTAAATGTTTCAAAGAGTGTACATCTTTCCCGGAACGTCAGCGTGGTAGAAATTGCACTCGAGCCTGTTCGCGCAGGCCTTGCCGAAGCGACAGGGCTTCGGATGGTAGAAGTGGCACGAAGGGTTCGCGCAGTTCGGATAAAATTTGCACAGGTTAGGAATCGAACTCGGAACGGATTTGAAGTTCGCGACGGGGACCACGTGGGAGGCTGCAATCATATTTACTTTGTTAGCAGAGCTAAAGTTGTCAAACAAATACGAACGATCGCGAAGTACAGACCGACGGAGGGCGCGTCGTGCGCGTAGACGCAGCCTCGGCGGGTGCAGGAGGCCGCGAACTTGCAGCGAGGGTGCACGAAGGCGCACGAAGGCCCGAAGCGGCACGAAGGGAAGGCTCGGCACCACAAACCTCGACGCTCGCTGCCTGCCACGGCTTGCGACACTATCGAGAGGAGAGCACGTATATATATCGCAGCCGACTAGCTCAGTTAGCCGCTTCACCATTTGATCAAACGGCAATTGATGCCAATGATGATCTATGCTCAAAGCTCTTCAAACTGTCAACGTGGCATCGGCAAATGCTGTTCTAAAGTTTAATGCAAAATACAATAGAAGAGTGTAGTGACAATGATAATGTGAATTTAGTTGTGGCCGACACGAGTAATTTAATTTTGAAAGCCAGTTTCGATCGAAAACTTGTTGAATAATAGTAACGCACCAAGAATAGGTATTGTGGCTTTAAGTGGCTTTTAAAGCAAGGAGATAATGCAACAAAAATTGAATCTACGTTCGCTAAACGAGCCGTTAAAGTGGCTTCTGAGCTGATGAAGATTTTTATTGACATTTGAAGGACAATGTACCCTACATTGTGCAATCGGACAATGGGCGTGAATTTACTGAAAATGTAATAAAATATTCAGTTGCAACGCGGCCTGAGTGCCGAATTGTTCATGGGAACCGTGTCGTCCTCAAAGTGCCAAATCTGCGCCAGTTAACAGGCATCTCGTAATGACTAACATTAATGATTATATTGATATTATCATTGATTACAACAATCTTCCTTCCAACAAGTGTTATTTAGTTTAAGATCTTACTATTAGCTTGTGTTTTTTTCTTCTTAGCTAGTTTGAATGTTTGCACACGTGTTATTTTAGGACTTATAAATAAAGAAGCAATCGACACGCTGAAAGTATGAGCCCGTGGTCTTCATCCATCCAAGAATAAAAACAAATCCGTGCAATATTAAAAAGCTTCATTCTGTCGATTAATTGGAAGATACAAAGCTTTATTGTAAATGTGAACCTAAAGCCGGTTTAAATGGATTTGATTTTCCATCCTCTATAATTTTAACTAAAGAAAAAGAGCAGCAGTTGACAACGGCTGCATATCATTCAGACGTAGGCCGTTAGTAAACCGGCGCTGTTTATGAATATGCTAGTTGGTTGCTTGACATATATATATATATATATATATATATAATAGAGCGACGCGATGCTAGATACTCACGCGGAGGCACCGCATCGTATTTGTTCGCGTCGGTGAGAGTGGTCAGCGAGACGGAGTGACTGTCACTGCTCGCGCTCACCGTCCTCTCTCTTCGCGCGTCTCGATCTCCCGCTTTCTTATCCACGTCGAAGACTATCGGCGACGCCCTTCTCTTCTTGACCGCAGGTACGTCCGTCGTTACCGCACTCGGTGCCACGCCCCTCTTTCTCTTTTCCACCTTCTCGTCTTCCCGTTTTATAATAACTTGAGTTCCGCTGTCCTCGCTCGTGTCGCTCAACCGTTTCTTTTGGCTGACGGCTGACGAGACGGGCCCGCCTCTCTCCTTCGGCTCCTTCTCCACTTCGGGTTTCTTTTCGTTCACTTTGTCGTCGACTGGCGCCATTTCCTCTTCGGCCTTCGCGGGTCCATTTTTGTCTTTTTTGTTTATTTCTTTTTCCTTTGTCGCTTGCGGTGTAAGCTTTCCTGATTCACCGTCGTCGTCATCTAATAGACCCTCCGTCAAAAGCTTTTTGGCCAGGAACGCGTTCGGGTGGTAACCGTCCATCGTTACTATGAATTGTGTGTCTTTGTCTTTGTCGACGGTCGGATTGTGTATATTTCTGGAACAAAAAATCATTTTCTGCTCGTATAGTGTGGTAATGCCGAAGAACACATACGCGAGAAATAATAAAGGATCGATATTATCGCTATACATATAAAATCGTAGAAACCGCCTAGCTTTTAACAAAATATTGAAAACGAATTGGGGAAATCTGATCTGTCTGCCCGTAATACATCTAATATAATTTATTGACCGGGTACAGGAAAAGTTTTCAACGTTTCCAGTAGATTCAAGTTCTAATTCAGTGACATCTCTCTAAATTATGTAAAGAATCCATTGAGATTTTCGAAAGTGAAAAAATCGGGCTCAGGCCGCGGGATCAGCCGGGCGACGGGCACGTTTGTTAGGTGTGCGCGTATAACCGTCTCTCCTGCGCTGACGACATCGTCAGGAAACCGGCATCCTTCAGACCCAAAAAATCGATGACGCGTGTCAGGCACAGAAGGCCTGCCTACTTCTCTATTAGAAGAAAACAATGATAACGTAACAGGGATAAATACATCTGAGGCCCGGACGGAATAAGGTGGCGCCGCTGGTTTCCGGTTCGACGGGATGATTCTCACTCGCGTTCACATTAACCGTAACTTTCATTCACGAAATATTTTAAAACGTACATGTCGAGTTTAACAAGTTCACTAAAACAAATACGCACATGGTCTCCACCACGAGCGAGTCCGCGGCGGAGGCGGAGGCGGAGGCGGAGGCGACGGCGCTCCGGGTGGGGACGTAGGCCGAGTTCGAGATTCTCTCGCTCGAGGCAATCGGAGGGTATTCGTCCTTCGCCCTGGTGCTGCTCACGAACCTACTGGAACATGAGAGATTTCGTTTGAAGCGACTCAGACTTCCGCTCGTGCTTCGGGACGGAGGCTCCGGACGACTCACTGCGCTTCGTCGGTCCGTCCGTCGGCGGCCACGCGGATGACGATCTTGTCGGGATCGACGCAGCGGCGCATGGGCAGCACCAACGCCCGCTTCACACTGGACGGCTCCGTCTCCACCTTGGGGGGAATCTGCAACGGACGGACGGAGTTCAGTCGCTCTCGCCGTTCGGCGGACGGATCTCGGCCGACCGGACTCACGTTCAGCAGGCTCTTGTGCGCGTCGGCGACGGCCCTCAGCAGCAGGTTGGAGGCGGAGGCGTCGGCTCGCGGCCGAGGCCGGACCCGCACCACGGACGCGCACACTCTGCGGACACACACACTTTGAACTGATTCGGCGCGCTCTCCGGGCGGAGTCGACCGACGAGAGCCGCAGAAGGCAAAGGCTTACTTGGAGGTGAGCCTCTTGGCGCTCCGGTCGTCCGCCTTTCTGGTCTCGACCGGCTCCGTCGTCTCCCTTTCCGGCGTGAAGCTGGAACGATAAAATGGAGGTGCTCGTTTCTGAAGAAGACTTTCAATGAAAAATGAAACTTAAATGAATTCGCAACTAACGACCTTTCGGGGCTTAAAGGTTTTCCCGTCGCCTTGACTTCCGCGTCCTTGACCGGATTTCGAGTGCCGAGCCGCTCTCTGATGGGGCGTTTGGGGAGATTCAGCTCGATTTGGGGCAACGTCTCCGTGGGGTCATCGGGCATCCTCGGGACTTCAACGGCCGAACCGTCCTTCGAACGTTCCGTGGAAAGCTTCGGGATCTCGACGGGCCGGTCCGTCCCTTCCTTGGGGATAGACTTTTGTGTATTTTTTTGAATCAGTGCATCTTCCGAAACGACGAGTGCCGCTTTCGTCGGTTGACTAATTTCCTGGAATGTCATACAGCGTTAAATATGACAGGTCAAAGATCTGGGAGTATATTTACGTAGATGAGACGTCCAAAAAGGCTTACGGAAAGCTGGGGTTCGTATTGCGAAGAGCTTATCACTTCACGAATATCAGGGCAGTTAAAATTTTATACAATGCGCCAGTGAGAACAAAATAAATTCACCCGTTGCCCCAAAGGGAGACCGTATGGAGTGTATCAGCATCAGCTCATGTTCTGGGTTACTTACACAAGAGTTGCATGCTCTATTGTTAGTAGGACAAGGTAAAGAAAAGGCTTGAGTGTGCAATACGACACTTTTTGAGCAACTGTATTACAATAGGACATTTTTAATGTTTTTATGCAGGATCATCGGTGTGGGTATTATTGTTGTTCCATCACATTAGTAGTAACTGTGAAGATAGAATAATAATGTGGAATAATAAATAAATAAACATTCAAATTGCTCGTGTGATCCGCGATTGTTTCCGATTTCCGTCTACTACTGAGACACAAAAAGACGATATGATAAATATATGTGTTCCGGCTAACCTGAAAGACATCCTCGGCAAAATCATTCATCAACTCTTCTGCCTCAGTTCTTATATTTAAAAAGTCTTCATCATCGGACATAGAATCTAATTGCTCCACCAATTTCTGCTTTAACCCTTGTATTTTGGCTTCAATTTCATTCATTTCTTTCAATGCACTCTGCCTCGGCACTTCGTTTGAATTTGAGTCAGAATTTTGTGGTTCTGTTGAATTTGTGTCTGTCTCCAATATAGAGGCAGGATCTATTATTGGTAGAATCTGCCTCTTATCTTTAATGAAGGCCTTAGTTTCCATAATTGTAATGTCATCTTTGTAATTATCGAGGTTGACTCCATGATTCTTGAGGATTTGACCAGCAAAAACATCAGTTATTGAGGGTTCAGAATGTTTTTCCATATTCATTAGCAGCGGTGGAATATTTGGACGGATCCGCTCATGGCTCTTGCTTCTCTTTTCTTTCTTGCTCTTTTGTAATTTTTTTTCTTTCTTGTGTAGAAGCTTTTCTTTTTCTTTCTTTTTTGATTTTTTTAAAAAATCACTCCTTTTGGACTTGTCTTTATCTTTCTTTTCCTTTGATTTTCTGTCTTTTGATGCAGATCTTTCTTTGGCTTTCTCTTTGTCAATTTCTGAAATTATATATAAAATATATGTATTTATTAAATTAGAAAACCTACTATTGTGCTTCAACAAACATTACATAACAATACATACTTAGTGGTGCAGCAACTGTAACTTCTTGCAATTTCTTTAAAACCTGGTGCAACCAATTCACAAACAGTTCTGTATTATCTGCAAGAAATAGTTGTAGGTCATCCTCCATTTGCATCTGAGTGCGTTTGTTAGCAACCATCACCATTACATAGTCAGGAAGTTCATCATCTGAAGAAATATTTAAACATCTTTTATTTATTGTGCAATTAATTATTCTTATTGCATACAATGGTTCTGTAATAGCATAATGTAATATTATGCTATTGCAGAAGGAATTTGGTAAAAATATGATGCCTTAAATAAAGAATCATGAATCTTATCTAACTAACTTAGAGATTCTACCACCTCAGTCTATTTGCTTGTTCCTGTTGTTTTGGAAGCATCCTTTATAAGTTGGGTTTGCATATTTTATGTACATTTACACAACATTATCACATTTATTTTTATAACCATGAGTCCGAAGAAGATGACATCTATTAAATTACAGCGTGAAATTAAAAAAAAATTGATGTGGGGTTATGGTGATATTGATTGATATTGATCAATATTTATGTATATAAATATATTATTAACAAAATATTATTTATTTTTTGATAATTCAGAATTTCCATATGGAACTAAAAATCCTTTACCACCCTAAGAAAAAAAATTAAGTAATTCATAATTTACTTACCGACATAGCATCCCAGTTCGGTCAACTTTGCCTTAATGGCAGACTGAAAAATATAGTTTAGTTAATGAAAATATTCAACAATTATTTATATATTCATTTGTATTTGTTTAAAATTACACATTCAAATTATACTCTTCATCAAGTTTATATTCAATCATAGTACTTCAGATGCCAGAGACCCTAAACCATGAATGTAACACTACTTCGACCACTACTTGAGCTATGTTATAAATTAGGCAAACAATTTGTGCCATTGTTGATATTTTAACAATAGATAGAGCAGTACCATAGTTTGAATATTAAAATTAACTCAATGAAGCTTATATCATCAATAAATGAAGATAATTGGATATAAGCTTTATGTTTAAAATGCGATATATTACGAAAATATTATTGGGTTCAGCTTATTTTATAAAGTTGGAAATTACACATTATAATGTAAACTTTCTGCAACTTACGCGCATTTTTTGGCCAATTTCGCTACCGACCACATCCATCTTTGCTACTTTTTCTACACTTAATACTGTGCAAACATATCACTCTTAATGTACTTTATCTCAGAAACCACATTGTTTTTCAATAAAATTACATTAAGTTTTACTTTTTAGTTCCTAATTGCTACAAAAGATATTTATTTTGTAAGTACAGGTAATCATACTATTATATCCCAGAGTTTGCAGTAAAAATTCGTAATTTTTTTGAAGTAAACACTCTTGTCAACAGACATCATCAGACAGCTGAGTTAACATTTATTTCGGTCTTGACAATGATAGCCGACAGTATACGTTCTTAGCAACGCACAGATTACATATGTTATTAATGTCCAATATGCAAATTACTAGGTGCACTTATCATGGAACAAATAAGTATCAATTACTGGCATTGTAGGCAGTAGGCACTGCCATCGAAATCGTATCGTGTCATGAAACTGTGATGAAATAAAATCGTGGGAGTTAAGGTGTCAACGTGGTCGAATTAGATTTACTTTTATCTATTTTGCAGCTAGGATAGGAATCGAAGCCCACCACTAAGAACAAAAATATGCATTTACATGCTGTTTTCGCTAATGTAGTCTAACACAGACACCGGTCGCATCTAAGGACTGCTCTCGGCTCGTACATAGGCAACAAATACGGTAAGAAGACTTATACGAAACGATTAGATAGCTTATTAGAAATAGCTTTTCGCACTTTTATTTCAAAATCGTTAACGAAATTTTTACTAAATATATCAATGCTATTTTGTTTAAGTCGTCAAAATCTATAGAACGAATTTAACTTGTCTATTTGCTTTGCCAGTATTTTGGTACATGGCGCTAAATTTAAACGTTATTAAACTGAATTTTTTGAAATTTAAAACATAGTTATTAGCAAAACTGTTACTACATAAGTTGTCACCTAGCACATACGGAATTGACTTAAAAGTCTATAATACAGTATTTGTTTACCTACGGCCGATTTTGACATTAATGTAAATATAAGATACAGGTATCACTTATTCCACGTCATTCAATTTTTATCGCAGACGTCCCTACTCATCGGCAAAGAAGACAGAGGGTGTAGGCCGAGAGAAAAAGCCGGCCTAAAAAACTCCCGGTACTCTTAAAATAGCAAATAATCAACTATCAACACTTATTGTAAAACAAATATCGCAGATTTAAAAGAAGTAGCTTGTTTAGTAGATAAAAATACCTGGGGTAGTCCCAGAAAAAGCTGTGATACTAGACTAGACTAGATAATCGTTAACTTTATAGTAAGCCTCTTTACACAGCTTTTCTTTATAGCAGAAACAAAAGAGCCTCTGGGATTTAATTAAAAAATATATTAGTATCCCTTTAATATACAGTTGTATTGTCCATATTCAATACCTCATCATATATAAATAGGTCAATAGAATCAATAACCCTTACATTTCGTTCTTTTTCGCATTAAGCAGAAAAGCTTTTTCGCATACTAAACCAATGTACAATCGAAGAGAGAGCATTGTTCACATCGTCAAAATTCATTACTTTTCGTTTGATTTTAAAAATCAAGGATGTATCATCAGCAAACGATACTATCTGATGTTTTTTCTTTACCAAGAAAGGTACATCATTTATATAAACATTTAAGGAGGAAAGGGCCAAGAATTGAACCCTGTGGTACCCCTATATTTACTGCCGACCCAGAGGACCAACCTTCACTTCAACCTTCTGAGTTCTACCGTGTCTAAAGTTAGAGAATTCAGTGCGGTATGCTTTATGTCTTGATGCCGCAGTTTCCCGATTAAGGTCTCGTGTTGGACACAATCAAATGCTTTGGATAAGTCGCAGAAAATACCTAAAAATAGCGTCATACGATTCTTCCTAAGCCTTAAGTATATATCTATATAACTCAACACCGGCATCGCCTGTCGAGCGACCCTTGGTAAAACCGAACTGATTATTATGTAACAATTTGTTTACGTTAAAATGACTTACTAGTTGATTTAGTACAGCTTTTTCAAACATTTTACTACAAGTAGGTAGTACAAAAATTGATCTAAAGTCACTGGGGTCGGACTACCTGCTTTAAATAATGGATTTACTTTACTATGTTTCATTAGATCGGGAATAGAAGAGCTTAGTAGAAATTGGAATGTCAGAAAAGTACTTATCAAAAGCAATCACTATCTCTTCGTTAGATTTGATTATAGAGTTATCGACACACAATTGGATGTCGTGATTGCGATCTTTGTCTCTTCCAGCTTCACAATCAATTATTTTCAAAGTCATTTTAATTTTATCAATACTATTCTCAATCTTGTATTTTATATTTTAAGACTTGGCCACGTAACAAACTTTCTTCAATAATTTCGAACATATAGAGTAAATTCTTAATTATGATTGTATGAACGTGGTCTACTTTTATAAATTCCCGCTGTCGCCCAATATATTATGTCTAAATATCACCATTCGCCTTTTATTTACTGGAATAAACACACTGCTCTTTGTCAGTTGTTTTACCATTTGAGCTACGATTTGTTTGCATTGCTTCATCTGTAAATAGATTATCTATAGATGTAGCAGTAGAACTAGTGGACTCAAGAAACAAGTTTACAAGATTGTAGGATTTTAATAATAGATTGAATTTTTACTCATTTATTTCCTAAGAAATCTTTATTAAAGTCACCATATACGATATTATACTTATTGTTTTTAATACTAATTTTACACAAAATTTCCTCAAACTTTTCTTCAAAAAATCGTAAGATGCACTTGGTGGTGTGCAAATACTCCAAAGCTCGTTCTACATACACACAAGATTAACTTATATATATTATATATGGTTTTTTAGTTTAGTCACAGGACATTAATGCTAGGGGAATAACATTTTAAGTTGAATTTAATGTATTGATATAAATTAATATGTTTATTATTAGTCCTTATAACAGCTTGTATTCGGTTTAAATGTAGTAACATTGTTTTTAAACAAAACTTTACATAATTGAAAAATTAATTATTGCAAAAGTGTTGATATAAAAATTAAAGTTACTATAAAAAGTAATCATAGAAAATTTTAAATTAAACGACTGCACACCTGAAATAGAAGCCGACCATTTAACAAATAATTTCAAAATTATCTCTTCTAAGTCAATCACTTTTTCATAGAGAAGTAAATAATGATGCAAAAATCGTAAATTATTTCTCCTGTAAAATTTAGTTCTTTTGTTTAATAACGGTTTCAAAATCAGGGTGCGTTTTGTTAATCCTAAATAAATAAATTAATAGACATTATTCAAAAATAAAAGAGTTTTATTAATCAGACACATTTACACATAAAGGAGGAAACGATGGACGTCGAGGTATGAATGGTATTTTGTATTCTGCCTTGACGTCTGATGATGAAACTCAGTTGCAGGTATAGTCCGAATAACTCCTCTAAACAATCCATACGTCTCTCCACAGAGCGACCCCACATTTCTACGCAGCGTCAAGGGATCAAGCCGCTCGGAAACTGACTGGTCGTCGACGATTCGAATCTCTCTTCGTTGAATACGGTCAAGCGGCCTTCCGCTCCTTAGCTGGTACCGGGGAGCTCCCGTCCAGAGGTGACAACAATACACCGTATGGGACCGAGTTTGCGTAGGTTGCTGTCGTCCGCATATCAATGAATTTTGCTATGTGGAAACATATAATTTATATGCAGAATAAACAGGGCCCAACGACCTTAATGTTCCGATCAGTGAGAAAGCTGGAAATCCAGTTGCATAATTTTTCGAAGAGCCTTTTCGAGTCAAGCGCTTTATACACCCGATCGAAGGCTTTCGTTATATCCAAACTTACCGCTAGCGCCTCCCCCGTTGACTCAATTGCGTCTGCCCATCTATGTGTAAGGTATACAAGACGGATTTTGTCAAGGTCATCCGCTGAATGACCACGACGAACACCGTTCTAATCGCTAATGAGCTAGTGGCTCTCTAGACACCTCAGGAGCTGGCCGTTGATAATGGTTTCCATTATTTTCAAGGCTTTGTATTTATTTTATTTACATTCACCGAGCAGTGTTGAAGTGCGGTATTATGCAGCACTAAGGTTAGGTGCTGTTCAGTTTGTTATGGGAGATGTGTATTAGGAAAAAGGCCAAAACTTGTCTCAGTTTATTTAATAAACAACCATAGAGAGTCAAATTAACATTTATAATTTATCTAATAATTGAACATTGTTTGAAATTGCCTTAAGCGACAATGTAAATAATAGATATATGTCATATGTAGGTCACGTCGTAATATTATGGCAAAGTATACACATCTACAACATAATTACATACACACTTTAATGGAAATAGACACTAAAATAAATTAATTGTATATAAATATTATTGGTAATTTTTCTTAACTCTACTCTATCTACATACGTTCGACTAACAACTTGAATCCACGTGAAAGATATAAACAATATACAGCCGGGAGAGGGATTAAACATATTTAAAAAGTTATTAATATTTATCACACAATTAACCAACGGGTTTAACACACACACACACTCACAATGATAAATCTACTCTTTGGCTTATATAAATCTCTGTATATGTCACATTGGAATGTGCAGGTATATAATTGGAATGGTAAATGCTGAGGCTGCGCCCAAACACTCACCGAGAAGCGCGAGCGGCTCGTCGCCCGCGAAGGACAGATCCACGGAAACTGACTCGGTCTTCGTCTCTTCGGCCCACGAGACGTCACGAGAGTCCGATTCCGTCCTTTTGGAGTCTGGGAGAGAAATCGGGAAGGGCGGACAGATCGGTGGGGTCGCCTCGGCCGCCCAGGGACGCGAACTGCCGAACGCCTATCCCGTCCGAGCGGAGCCGCCTCGAGGCTCCGCCCTGGAGTCCCCGAGCGACACCTGACTGAGCGCCGTGCGCGTGTTGCTGAAGCTGTAGCCGTGACGCTCGTTCCATTTCTCTAAAAAGAATCGGCCACCAGTTACGAGTCGGTCGTCGGAGGTCAGGTCCGCGGGTGGGAGGTGTCCCCCGGCGATGAGGCGGGAGGCGGAGGGGGATACGCACCGCTGGCGAGGCGACCGTGGCCTCGGGGGCAGCAGAGGGCGGCCGCGTACGCTGCTCGGTACTGCGCGTTCATGATGACGTAGATGATGGGGTTCACGCAGGCGCTGGCGTACAGCAACAGGTAGCCGGCCACGTGGAACACTGCGTCAGGGAGTCGATTTAGCGAACGTTCGACGCGCTCTCGTCTGACGAGGAGGCGTTAAACTTAAACTAAAATAACTTTATTCATATTGGTAAGCAGGCACACTTATAAACATCAGAAAAGAAGTTAAATTAATTCTAAATTTACATTTATTACCAGTCCGCAAGTTAGAGCGGACAAGATATCGCTAGGTTTTGAGTCAAACAAATTGCTTGAACTGTAGGCAAATCAATCTCAAGGATTAGAATCATTTAAATGTTCGGTTAGAGACGAAACTTACCAGGATAGTGGACGTGGCTGTCGGCCACCTTCGCGATGGTGATGGGCAGGTAGCACACGAGGAAAGACAAGAAAATAGCGAGGACCATTTTCGTAATCCTCCATTCGTTCCTTCTAGCTTTGGTCTCACGAGAGTCTTTTATGGTGGATCGCTTGATGTCGCCACCGTTGTTCAGCGTGCCTTGGATGGTCTGCGATCTATGGTGCTCCCGCATGCGCCGTTCAGAGCTGAGGAAGGAGAAGGCCTATTTGCGTCACCGTTGCTTTCTCGCATGAAACAACACAGGCAAGAATTCTTTCTTCTTGTTACTTACACGGCCTGTTCTTTCATATCTTTTGCACTTCGTTCCTACGGTATAGTGTACTTATTCCGTCAGTTTAAATAGTGACAAAGGACTCAATACCCCAACGCTCTAGATAATATAGCTCAGCGATTTTATGAGGCCGTAAAATGAAATAAAGTATGAAAACCTCAACGGCTATTTATTTCGGTCCCATAAAGATAAGGTGTCTGACATCCATAAAATTCTTTTTTTTCTTCATTATATTAATAATAATTCGAGCCTCCATCACTCTGCATTTTTCGACCCGAGCAAACAAAGTTTTCACCGCGTCTGAACCGGATGAAAATAAGCGATATTCACCTATGAACTACCCAAAATATCCTCGCGTAACAGATGAAGATGAGCAGAGCGGGAACTATGAAGGCGATGACGAAGAGAGCGGTCTTCGAGGACCTGCCTCTTTCGTCGGCCACTATGGAGCAGGTGCCCAGCTCCGCATCGTAGTCGAACTTACCTAAAAAAGGTAACGATTTCAAGGTATCAACTCGTGGGACAGAGAGTTTCGGTGAGTCATTCAACTTGTATTACAACTTAAGGTAATTAGAAGTTAATAAAAGTTTTGAACCCTGCGTCAGCTCGAACGCCACTTGAGAATCGGAATAAATTGCGAATCGTCGAAATGTAAATATGTCCCCGAGGCTTCGAGGGTTAAAAGTAATTAGTGAAACGTGATAGGCTTTTGGCTAATCGTCCGCTATCGGTCTACGGAGTTTGCATCTCGAAATGCGAGTTGTAGGTTACTTTTATAACACACGTGGCTCTTGCACAACAATAGCCGTAGACTCACCCCAAACTCCGAGGAGGGTGGGAATCTGCATTCCGTAGGAGAACATCCAGGAGAAGACTATCATGAGGGCAATATTGTGCTTCCGATACACGCGGGAATACCAGCTGTGATGTGCTATCATTATATATCTGAAAAAAAACACCAAATACAAAAATTACTCATTTCGACCAATAAATAATTCGCACGTCGTTCGATTGGCGTTTACGATAAAACTTCGTAAGTAAGTACCTGACGTAAGTTGTTTTACGAATAAGCTCAATAATATCAAATTGATTTACTGTTTAGTTGCATAATTGTGGGATGCTAAAGGGTATAAATATAGAAGCTTTAGCATTCCACAATTAATCTAATTAGTCTGGCCAGAAATACTGTTACATAGAAACTTTTCTTTTCTTCAACTTTAATTGTTTTGCATTTGAAACACGTGTATTATTTTAACTTCTTTCGATTTTGCGTCATTTCACATATTTTTTCGTGTTCATTATCAAATTACAATATACAATAAAGAACATAAGATTACTACTGTGATTGCCTTACATAAAGTGGGTATGGAGCCGTCGGTCATATTCCAGACACCTCAACAGCTTGGTATCAGCCGTATATTCGTATATCTTAATATATATAAATCTCCTGTGACGATGTTGGTCCGCGATGGACTCCCTAAACTACTCAAACGATTTTAAATTAAATTGGCACACCGTGAGCATTTTATTGTCGCAATTTTATTTTATTGCAAATTATTTGTCTATAATTAATAGACAGTCACAATTATCTGTTAACTCCAAAAGATTCTAACAGATGTCGATACTTTTCGACTGGATTGAGTAAGTAATCAATAGATGGCACTGCTATGGTAAACCGACAATCGTGTCATATAAGGTACAATTCAATATCATGATTACCACGTGTTATTGAGACTAAAGTATAAATTCAATTTATACTATGTATTATGTATTATGTTAGCATAGCCAACCACGTGTTACTTAGACCGAAGTGTAATTCAAATTCAAATTATAGTGACGATAATACAGTGAAATTATTCTTTCGTGTCACGGTATTAAGGCTAACTAAAACCACATTAAGGAGAAACGAAGTTCGCGGGGGCAGCTAGTCGTACTATAAATAGATATAGAATAGGACAACATTGCGTCAGTCGAAAACCAGAAAACATTGGGGCGGCGGCGTTCTGTTAGAACTACAAAGGCTGTTAATGTTGTTGAAGCCAGAATTCGTCAAAACCCATTAGGAAGCAAATAATCGTATCGCGTGAAATGAATATTCCCGCTAGGATTCTGCGCGTATTATAAAACAAGATGTAGAGCTCGGTGCTTATCGTCAATATACAGGGCATGCCCCAAATCAATCTTTACAATTAAAGAGAATCGATCGATCAAAATGCCTTCCATCGCGATACGCAGCTGAAAAATTTTCATGATTAAGAACACTACAATAAGCAAAATAATAAAGTGTACGCTCACAGTTCTAAAAAACCTGCAGAAGTGGTCGAAAGATAAAATAAGGTGGTTATCATCCTGCGTCAGTGATGGTTTGGTGAGGCTTATCTATGAGTCACAAGTCAAGTACATTTTCGTGAAAAAGGAGTAAAAACTTCAGCCAAAGTGTATCAATATACAGTCTTGGGTCATGTTGTGAAACCTCTCAGCAATACACTTTTTAAACATATACCTCGGCCTTTCTAGCAAGATTCTGCGTCTGGTTACAAGACACGAATTACCAATACGTTCCGGACTTTATAAGAGGTGAAACCTGGCCCTCGTCTAGCCCAGACCTCAACCCTTGCGTGCATAAATCCATAGATTCGTGGCCAAACAGATTAAAGGCCTGCATAATAGCCAAAGGTGGACATTTCGAATGCCATTAATGAATAAGTAGATATAAAAAAAGATGCTTTTTCATTTGCAACAGAACTTTTGGCTGGACTTTGATTATACACCAATACTTTTTTCTTTTTCTTATTAATTATTATAAATCCCAGGTCTAAAATTTTGTAAAGTTGTTTGTATGTCAAAGGTATGCAGACGGAACGTAGTTTGTAAACTGTTTTATAATTTTAGATGAAAGGCGAATACCAGCTCTGTCGAGAACATTTTTGTGTGAAAGTATAACAAGGTTTTCTTAGCACTTTACATATTATACCTCACCCACAATATTATGAGCCCTCAGCTATATGAACCTCTAATGCTATAAGACAAATTTTGCGTGGCCTATTCTAGTGATGTGTCTTTTTCAAGGCTTTAAATTCTTAATAAGCCAGTTGTTTCACTTAATATATCAAACATCACGACACATTTCTCACTAATTGCGAATCCTTCCTTTGTTACGATTATAAAACTATAAGTTATTACTTAATAATAACTTATACTTTTTTTATTTTCGAATGGAAACAATACAAGTTTTTAGGTCTGGGCCTCCGAGTTCGGTATCTGTTTCATGATAATTTGTTAATCGAATAGGCAAATAGGTGATCAGCCTTATGTGCCTGACGCACGACGTCGACTTTGTGGCCGGTTTCCTTCACCGATGTTTTCCTTCATCGTTCGAGCTAATGTTAAATGCGCACATAGAAAGAAAATCCATTGTATGAGAGTCGCAATTTGTCTTCTTTCGCCTGTTTGCGAATGTTTTTCTTCTCTCTGTCCATCAGCTCTGTCATTTATATGTCAGACAAAAACACAATTAACCTTAGTAACACCCGTTTTTGTATATATATAGTGTGAACTCTATATAACAACTCTGAAGGGCCTGTGCATTTTATGGCGTTATGGAGAGTTGTCGTTAAATGGAGAGAAGAAAAACATATAGATAATCCATGACTCCTACTTATTAGTCAAGGTCAACAACAGTCTTCATATGCAAGCAATCCCAATTTGTAAACAGAAGAACGAATTTATCGGCGGTTTAGGAACTTCGTTGTTAAATCGAGGGACGTTACATGGAGTTTACACTGTATATGCCTTTTAACATATCAATTATCTTTCAAATCATTTGAAATGAAATATAAAATCCAACAATTACATGAAGCTATTCGAATATGGAAATCGAAGCCTATTTATTAAATGAATATAAAGTTATAGAAACATTGCGATGACACAATGATTTTAATATGACCTATCAACGCTCTTGACATACTCGTAAGTCGTAAGAACATTATTCACCTCACTCACCGAAGCCTTATTAAGAAGGCTGTATTCACACTATGTAAGTGAAAATCACATTGCTAGACGTATGACAGTTGTGATAAGAATATTGTTTATATGTAGTATTGTTATCGACGTTAAACATTAAAGAGAATTCATTTTTTAAACAGAAACGTTATAAACAAATAAAAATGCGTAGTTGTTTATTGAGTATAAAACTTTTTTGTATATGTAGGTGTTAGTTTAACATACACCGCCGCTATATACATAATTATTCGTTAGAGGCGTTTCTGCAGCACTGGTGCCACGGTGGAACTCGTATTCGTAAATAATTGCATATTTCATGTTTACCGTTTTATAAATAGAGTGACGCAAAGAAAAATATAAAACGGAAAAATGAAATAAAGCAAGGTTTTAGAAAAACAAATGCATCATTAAATAGCTGTAAATAATTGAAATTGGAATTCTTAACCAAAGAGGAGATATTTGAGTCAAAGTGGCCAGTATGACAAAACGCCAATTTCATATGTAAGGACATAATATAAAAAAAATATTTTTTTATCATTTTAGGTCTTGGAATTTAAAATGTATTACATCTCACCTATTCAGAGTAATAAGGGCTATACTGAGAAGCGAGACACCGACGTTCCCGTAGCGTAGAAAGGGCACCAGTTTGCAGAGAGCACCTCCGTGGGACCACGTGCGCGTCCAGAAACCGGAAATAGCAAAGGGTAGCACCATGGCGCAGAACAGGAAGTCTGCGATGCATAGGCTGAAAGTTAAAGGTATACTATTACTGAAGTGCCTCTATTTGACGATTGACACAGAAAAATAATATCTGAAATTAATTGTAATACAAATACCTACCAAACCTTCAATTAAAGTAATTTATATCAGGTTGAAGCCAATGTATTAGATTTCCTCTATTGAACATATTGCACGCCCACTAATAACTAACAAATGTTAATTAAGTTAAAACAATTAGGTGAACTTCTTCGTAAATAACACTTTACGACACATTGTCTTAGTTTCTTACTATACGAATGCCTCACTTGGGAGGGACAATGACATATACTTGCACAAAGAAGCTTCCTTTGTGCTATTTACCACTTAATACAAGACCTTATTTTTAATCAATCTTTTCCTAAAGTATTAAGCGTTCGAAAGTTTCAGTAACCAAGAAATTTAACCAAAATCTCTCAAATAAAAGGCCAAAAGCTCCTCCTCACGCGGTGTAGTGTGCGACAAATGTTAACGTGCGTACACAATAAACGTCCCACAAACACTTAGACACCCTTCAAAAATGTTTAATTACAGCTCGTCATGTTTGACCCATTTCTGCCAGAGGCATGTGACAATTTCATAAAGTTAGAGGAGTTTTCAGTCTCTTTATAATGTAAAGGAGCTGATTACCGTCGAGTACATTAGTAATAATAAACAAATATATATCGTAGTTAAATCATTTAATAATTACTCACCTAATAATAAAAGCAGCGGCGACATTCCTCACTTTAGGACATTTAAGGAGAGCGACCACGGTGAGTAAGTTTCCAAAGAGACCCACAAGCAATATGAAGCCTGTTACCACAGCTGCGAAGGTGAGAAGACCTGGTGAAAATCTGGAACATTATAAAGTATTTTTAGGCATTACTTTAATACGCTGCCATTGTAGATAAAAAATGCATTTTTTCTTGTTGTCTCTGATAATATCAATAGCATAACAGATGTTACGTAATTAATACACTGAATTATATAAATAACTAAAAGAGATATATAAGAGTTTACAGATTTCGTCACAGTACTTATGCTAAAGATCATTCGTTGTATGTTGGTCTCCGGGGAACTGGAACATGAATGCAAACAAAAGTGCAGGATTTCCTTTGACAGCCACACCACAAACGTGTATTGTGCTCGCGGTTCAGTTTGAATAAGACATTTCCTTTACTTTATTAATACGGTTGAAATAATTGGGAAAAATTCAATACATACGCATTCATTCATGTGCATTTAAGAGCCGAGCATAATGAGTTTTACACACCTTTTAAGAAATACAATTCTTTTTTATAACCAGGTAGATGCTGGTCTTCCTCCACTCTTAGAAAGGCTAAATAAGTACCGATCACAATTAAGATTCACAATACTTTTCTTCGGTTTGGTTGTGTTGTTGTGGTGGTTAAAAACTTTGCATGCAAGATAAACTGCTTAAAATACCTAAACGGCAGCAGGATAATAGTGGTCATAGGAAATTTGCATTTGCTCCAAATCTTTGAGCGTTCTTTGATTGTATTTTCCATTAAATCATAAAAAATGTGACCTCATTCGACAACTTAAGGATTACGAAAATAAAAATAATTTAAAGAGTTCTGTCACGTCTTTAGTTGTCGTTATGCGGGACATTACAAAGTTACATATTTGTGTGAATATATTTCCAATGGCTAACCAAGTCACAACAAAACATTCATCAAATCAATGCATTCGTGTATAGTACCCAGATAGAGACATTTAATTCTAGATAAAATCACTCACTTGGATAATTCGCTAGGTATGACGTTGGATGCTAAGTCTTCGGTGACATTCCAATCATCCGCCATACTGCCAATCTGCAACAAACATAATATTATATATATTGCTATCTGGAAGGTACCTAAGACAAATGAAGAGCATATGCGCTAGTTATTCACGTGTCTACAGTCAAAAGATTAATTCAATATCACACCCTGTCTTTTACAATTTTCAAATATCGTTACAACATATTAGTTGTTATAGATGTATATGAATCATATGAACATTTGTAAAGTATTAATCTGGTAAATTGTGACTCAGGCAATGCTCGTGTACAATTTACTTCCGCCAAGTCGTTTTTTAACGCAAAGACAAATATTAGCTCTGTCGAAGACAGGATGTCCGAAATAAGATGTCGTAACCCATTCAGGCATAATTCAAACGTACAGTAGCCATAACTGAGATTTGCAATGCAGTGGCATTTCTATTTTTTTTTACTTCGGAGAGGTCCTAGCTTATTATATATATAATAAGTTTTCAAACGACTTATTCCATTAATAATAATGAATACGTATTCCATTTGTAATCCATCAACATAGATTATCACAATAGTGGCATTTCCGAACGAGCTCAATGTGCCGTGTAAATTGTACGCTCGCTTCATCATAGAATGAGCATGTTCAATAGGCCGGTGATCACAGGAGCATGACTGGTCCAATCGCATTCTACTGCGGCATTTGTTGGCGAAAACTTTGCCGATCGCTTTTGTCTTTATCTCTTGATGGTTACGGTTTGACGGCATAAAAAAGTTTTTTAATCATAATAATAGAGGAAGAGACTGCATCTACGTTATATTTTTGTTAAGTACAGGATAGGTGACGGTAATGAGCCATTTTTGTATAAATTTATAACAGGTTGCTTAGATACATTTGATTTTACATAAACAAATAAACCAGAAATAAAAAAAAATATCAAAATACTGTATAAATTGTTGAAACGAAGTTGTTAGGGAAACTATGATACTTCCTTTCTACGTCCTTTGTATAACAGACAATAAATTAAAGTATATAACTTGAGGGTGTTGTACGGTGTTTGAATTGAAGTACCTTGTTTTATATATATTTTCCATTCGTGACCTATTTTCCGTTAGGAGTTGGCTCGATTTAAATATTCACTTCCTAGTTCTGTTATGTCGGCTGACCCATCACGATCGTGTCAAGGATAAGGTACTGTACAGTTCTACTATAGACTAATACTACGATTTTGAAAGTAAGTTGTGCCTATGAATATTTCGCTATTCGAGTTCAAATTGGCTGGGTGTTAATAATTTTTTTACCATTTCATCTACCATTATCTAAAATAACTAAAAATATCAAATTAAATCGCAGTATTAAAAAACCAAGGATTCTTCTATTTATCTCACAGATCGAATTATCCGTCAGATGTATGGGATATAATTATTTAAATTTAAATAAATTAAGTTTTAACCTTCACATCATTTTATAAAATACAACTCGTAACGTGTTTGAGTAAGTGACAAATTGTAGGCTTACCAGTAGTTTCTATTACGAAGGGTTACTCGAGCCTAAAGTAAGATTGGTTTACGTCACAGGAAATCCTTATAAATAGTACCATTTTGGGTATTCGTTACGGCGTTAAGCCTTTGAATTTATCCAAAAAGAAAAGATGCCAGTTAGCTAATGCAATATTTACTGTTATGAAGAGGGGGTCGACTTCAATGTTTCTAGATTTTTCCACTAGTTAGAGAACTTTTCAGCAGGCTGTGATATGATTTCTGACCGTTTCAGGAGAGGGTCAATCACATATTAGAAAATTGTAATTTCCATAATATTACCCTAGTTTTCAGGAAGCTGAAACCTCTTTTCAGTCGGTTTCAGAACATGTGTAGTAGTGGAGTGGAGTGGTGCAGTTTTCAGGAGACCCGTTTTCAGGCGTTTTCAGGCCTAGGTATACCCCTTTGATGAAGGAATATTCTAGACCAAACTTTCTAGGTGTGAGACAAGGACCAAATGATACGAGAAAGAGAGAGAGAAAATCAGAACTTTCTCGAAACTAGACTGAGCACTCTAGAACCCCGTACGACAAGGACGGAGCAACGTGCGAAAGAGACAAAGAGTGCGGACGTTCTAGAATTGTGCAATCGCTACTCAGTAGCAAGCCCGCCTTGAGAGTTCTCGAATATTGTTTAGAATTATTCCCAGGGATATATAAGCGAGCCGAAACGCGACTAGTCATCTTTAGTTTTGAATGCGATAACAAAAGAGAAACACCGAAGCGATAAAGTGCGAATAAAGTGAATATAAGTGATAAAGTACTGTGTGAAGTGTGCATAAGTGAAGTAATTAGTGACTGTGTTTTTGTGTGTTATAAGTGCATTTCTGCAATCAATTTGTGCTCATAAATTCCTCATTGATTTTTCAAGAAATAAACCCTTGAAGAAATCTACGGCATTTTCTATCCGATCCCCTAGCTCGTAACATTACGAAAACCTTCGGCTAATTGCAATTTCAGAGCAGAGATATTTATGTTTCCTCAAATGCATGAAGTCCTTGGTAATAAGGCTCTCCAACAATTAAGAATTACTACTGTGACTCAAATTATTGAGGTAATGTGTCTTCCAAATTGTTTTTGATGATAATAACATAATAATAAGAAATAGAGCGATGATGAGACGAGTATTAATCGTTAAGATTAGCGAAGTAAATGTCTGTCCTAAAAGTCCGGATCTATTAAAAAGTCTAGACTCATTTATTTCGTAATAAATAATAGCAACTTATTTATCGCTAATCCCGAATATAACGAAAGCTTTATTAACATGATAAGTTAATCAAATCAGATAAAATAAAAACTTTATGGATTTTCACTTTCGAAGTTTGATTAAGAATTAATATCAATCTTAGGCTTCGCAGCCTTATACATAATTCAGAAGACATCATCATATATTGTGAATGTTTTCTGAGTATCAGCCTCTTATATTACATTCAGAACTTCATTTCAATTTCCTAATAATTCTCATCTCCAGCTTATTAAAACGAAATTTAACAAAATGCGTGAAGATAAAGTATAAAGTCCTCAATGTAGGTTTGGGGGTGGTGACCCAGTTGGCAATGCCGACCTGTCTGGCGATGCCAACAAGCCAAAACATGGATAACTAATAGCTGTGACACACTGACTTATTATTGCCTGCGTTTGCTCAGCTGCTGCAGGAAAAGGATAATCTCTCTTTATAATGCTTCTGGATATTATGTTATTTTTTTTCGTTATCTGCCAGTTATATGTCGAAAAAATATAATAAAAGCCAGCATGCAGTAAGCGAAACTTTTTTCTTATATGGGATCAAGACCAACTGTAAGTTCAGTCTTGCTTCTAATTTATTGAACCCCACCATGCCTCAGGCAAATAATGAAGAAAACGTGTAAAGTTGTTCTGTTTGCGCTCCAACATAAGACAGTATTTAGTTTCAGGCATCTTATTGTATGTCCAATTGTTGATCACAGAAACACTACAATCTGTTTTTAAATGAAAATTTAACAATAATGTGAAGACTAAAACGTTGTAATTGGACTTGATAAATAGCAATTGTAAGTCTCAATTAAGCTCGTTAAGTGAGTGACGAGTGTAAGCCACGGTTTAAATAACTAGTAGTAGACCTCTTTGTGGCTTTATTTGTTAAATAATGTCTAAAAGATCTTTACATAATGCGATTTTCCTTACAAGCTTTTCTATAGCTGTCCCTGAAACTTTTCCATTTCCATGTCCATGTAGAGTTAGGATACTGATACGATATTTGATATATACCATATTGGATGTTTCATATTCATTCCAGTTCAATAATTAACGTCGAGTCGAATAAAGATATAATGTGTCTTATTTGCGGTGTACACTAATAATAATGAAATTATATATTATACATGAAACATAGTTTAACGGAGTTAGTCGGAGGCGTATGGATATAGTTTGTTGTTCGTTGATTTAAACGTTTAAGGGTTTTTAGTGCGATCTTGTGTAAGGCCATTAAATGAGCCTATAATAACTGGAGTGTTGTTGTAATTATTCTTTGAAAATCCGGTTTATAACAAACAAAGTGGCTTTGTTTTCGTTAACAAAAGGAAACCCTGTAATAGGGCGATATACTTGAATTACGTATTTAAGTTCAATATTTTTCCGTCATTTAATATTGTTTTAGCTGTGGGCTGAAACCTTTTTAAAAGTGGGGCGAGGTGAAAACGAATTGACAAAAATGCGTAAAAGCCTTTACGAATTCAATAAAGGTTGTCAAAAGCGTTTATTATATTATATGAATGACATTATTTAAAGTTAATAGTGCTTTTTAGAGACAAATTAATTATACATTTAAAAGTCGGACCTCCGAGTGCTTCTATATATAATTAGAACAAAAGATTGCTCGCGCCTCACATGTTTGTGGGACAAGAAATAATGTATGGCACCAATCCCTCTTAATAAATGTATTTTTAATAAGTTAAATTAAACTAAATATTTACAATTTTAAGAGAATTGTATCAAATTACACACTATCGCTTGGATTACCTTAACTACATTACCTTATTAGGGTAGTTATTATTAATAATAAAGTAAATATTATTGGTATGAGTTTCATCCATATCAACATATTGTTAGACATATCGATTAAGTTTCTCAATAACAATATCTACATAGAAATATGTAAGAGAAAAATCTTTCATTATTAAAAGTAATAGTAAGTATGAAATGAATAATTTCCTTTACAAGCGATCATCGGTCTTGGCATAATGCATGGACCAATTAACCAATTCAGCACGACAAAGGCCAAGTGGATAAAGCATTGTCTAAATGGAGGAAACGCCCACGAAACAATACAGTTTCAATATCTATCATATTCAACACGTATGACATAATTCCTAAAGTGTGTAAACCTGCTAAGTTTTCCGACTTAAATCGATTTGAAATAAAGCCACGGTGGCTATAAGCTGTGCTTTTGGCAAAATAAATGATAATTGTGATAGTCAGATACAGATCCGTCATATATATGAGACAACTTTGCATACAAAGCTATAGTAACTACTTTATTTCAAGGTTTTTACGTTTTTTTTAGTACAGCGATAATAATTTTGGCAATTTACGAACGTATAAAAGTTTCATACGACGCTTAAATTAGAATCAATTTTATTCAGCAATTTTCTTAAGCAATTCTATCAACAAAAGATTCTGTAAGCATCGCCTTTGAAACCTTGTTTATGGTGTGTAAAATATCAGAGTAGTAAAATAGATTGCAACTAAGTTTCGATCACCTTCGACGGACGCCACGCCCGATTAATACATGAAAAAATTACGATATACGTAGTTGTTAGTGTTTGCCCAATATGTATTACATCAATCGGAAGGCGACATTAAAATAAATGGTGTGGCGCAGGGGCAGTTTACTATTTTTAAAGATAAATATAAAGTTTACTGTAGTGGAATATAAAGTTTAAGGTAATGTTCTTATAAATTGCAGGAAAACTCATAATTATCTGCCCTGGTAATATTATATTACTTCGATACAGAAGCTGTAAAATGACCTAAAAAAAGAGTAAGTGGGACATTATGCTGCTTGAATTTCCTCGATCGTTATTCTCTTCGGGGTGGTAAGTGATTAGTCTTCTGCGAGCCATTAAGTGAGTACATCTTTAGGCCGTGGCATTATTTTCATCAAGCGACATGATGGTTGCAAATCGTTTGCAAATAATATTAACATTTAAATACGGAAACATAAATTGTATAAATAAAATCCGCCCCGATATGGTTAATAGTATTAATTAATATTAGTAATAATTTCAATAAAAAGTCTAGTGTACCGTGACATTAATGAAGGTGTAATCCTCGTATATCCTTCAGTATGGTGGATAATTGATTTTACATTATTCAAACGGAATATCCTTAGACTAACGGAAACAATAAACATAATTCTATCCACCAAGACATGAGAGAATATAAAATGAATATAAAAGCAGTGCAGTGGAGTCACTGTATCAACGTACCCATAAAACTCCAACGATGTCATGGTGAAATGCGTTTTATTGTCTCTCTATTGAACCGCTCACTATTGTATTTCTCGTAATGGCCTGCGGCACATTTTGAAATTAGGACTATAATACTCTAAATAAGATTGTTTTATTAATAATTAGAAAAAACCGCCTCGTAGAAACGGGATCATATTCACAGGCGGACATGTGCATCACCAGGCATCAGTGAGTAATTACCTTACGAGACATTACACCTATGATGAACACTAGCCAAATTTACCAAAAAAGCAAGGATCAGGCCAACAAATATTGTTTGAATTAAAACGTATTCATAATAATTTTAAAATTAAAATAATAAGCAATAAATTAAATTAGTTGACTCCGACCTGTTCGTGTCGTATTAAGTGACGCAGTAAATACTGTGGAAGTTGAAGGGCGTGAAATGAAAATACCAATATTTTAATTAAGGATCGTAAGCGCAAAGGCACGTAACGAGTGTAAATTGATTTTGTAATTTAGTTACGTCAACCTATTTTGCGTAGAAGCCATCTTGCCGTTAACGTTATATAATTAAATTGTAGCAATAGACTATTAGCATTAAATTCCATTTGTTTGAATCAAAAATGCGTTTAAACGCTATCTACCAACACCGTGACACATTTTGCTACAAGTCATTTGCAATGACTCATTCTTGTGAATGTCTTGAAAGTCGGCCTTTGCATAAAAATTAGCAAAAACTTCCTCAGATTACTCATGGTTTTAAGTAATACAAGTAACAAAGGACTTGGGGATCGTGAACGATTGCCTTGAACCAATACTTTGTGTCTTTTTTTTAATAAAATAAATCACAACAAATTACTACAATCCCGTATGCTAGAAGCATGGATATTTTCTTTAAAGTAGAGAAAACTAGTAAAACAAAGACTTGGAGGGGTTTCTATTTCAATGCAAAAGAAATGCTGTCTAAGGCTATATTTTATTTATTTAAACTCAGTTCACAGAACAGTTACTGATATTGCTGATGCAATTTGTAAGGATTGACATTGTATAACATTATCACTTCTGCTGGCGTGAGACCTTAGATTTCGTCAAATTCTCGCGGTAACTATGGTTATTTCAGTTCAAAAGGTACGTATACAAAACGCTCGGCACTATTCCACAAATCACAATTTAGTTCATTTGTCTATATTGATTTTAGGGGTTTTAATTAAAACCATGTTTTCTAAGAAATATTTGTAATATGACGGAGATATCTTTTTTTTAAAACGGGGTAACAGTTTGGAACATAATATATGCCTACGCTATACTTTAGGTATTCCTTGTAAAGTATATCGATGGGTCTAAGTTGTAACGGTAGTAATAATATAAAATGTACAAACGTGACTAATGCCCGTCATAAGAAAACATCAATGAATCACGCGTCAATATCTGCTTCAATTATTATTAATTACCTGTACATTTGTACCACAACAACATACGGCAAAGACTCCTAAACTTCTTACTAAAAAACAAAGCTAAAAAATATTTTTTTAAATAGCAAATGTCGCAGCAGGTTTATCATTTAGACTTGGCTGTGAGTAACTTTCCGTTAGTTGAAATTGAGCTGGATAATTTCCAAGCCCCAACGTCCGACCTCACATGGGGTACTTTGGCAACCCGCAGAGTTCTTTGCACTAGAAGCTGTAGTAACCATGAGTCTAATGAACTTGATTATAAAACCTACTTCTATAAATTTGATTTGATACACTCTATCGATTAGATTCGCTATTATTACTTAACTAGTTTTTATTACTTAAATACGTTTCTGTTCGTGGTGTTTACTTGATTTTTGTATTTAGAAGTACTTATACTTTTCATAAAAAAAATGTGGTTTAAATATATTTATTTAATTATTTTTCTGCGTTTCCTGGGTTGATTGTGAAACAACCAAAAATTGCTTTTATATTTAAGATATCCTCCATTTAAGAATAATATCCCAAAGTGGGGCTATCGAAATTGTCAACATTCTACCACAAAAGGTTCTCTTTAATCCCTCGGGGTGCGATAGAAAAAGCGTTTATTATATTATATGAATGACATTATTTAAAGTTAATAGTGCTTTTTAGAGACAAATTAATTATACATTTAAAAGTCGGACCTCCGAGTGCTTCTATATATAATTAGAACAAAAGATTGCTCGCGCCTCACATGTTTGTGGGACAAGAAATAATGTATGGCACCAATCCCTCTTAATAAATGTATTTTTAATAAGTTAAATTAAACTAAATATTTACAATTTTAAGAGAATTGTATCAAATTACACACTATCGCTTGGATTACCTTAACTACATTACCTTATTAGGGTAGTTATTATTAATAATAAAGTAAATATTATTGGTATGAGTTTCATCCATATCAACATATTGTTAGACATATCGATTAAGTTTCTCAATAACAATATCTACATAGAAATATGTAAGAGAAAAATCTTTCATTATTAAAAGTAATAGTAAGTATGAAATGAATAATTTCCTTTACAAGCGATCATCGGTCTTGGCATAATGCATGGACCAATTAACCAATTCAGCACGACAAAGGCCAAGTGGATAAAGCATTGTCTAAATGGAGGAAACGCCCACGAAACAATACAGTTTCAATATCTATCATATTCAACACGTATGACATAATTCCTAAAGTGTGTAAACCTGCTAAGTTTTCCGACTTAAATCGATTTGAAATAAAGCCACGGTGGCTATAAGCTGTGCTTTTGGCAAAATAAATGATAATTGTGATAGTCAGATACAGATCCGTCATATATATGAGACAACTTTGCATACAAAGCTATAGTAACTACTTTATTTCAAGGTTTTTACGTTTTTTTTAGTACAGCGATAATAATTTTGGCAATTTACGAACGTATAAAAGTTTCATACGACGCTTAAATTAGAATCAATTTTATTCAGCAATTTTCTTAAGCAATTCTATCAACAAAAGATTCTGTAAGCATCGCCTTTGAAACCTTGTTTATGGTGTGTAAAATATCAGAGTAGTAAAATAGATTGCAACTAAGTTTCGATCACCTTCGACGGACGCCACGCCCGATTAATACATGAAAAAATTACGATATACGTAGTTGTTAGTGTTTGCCCAATATGTATTACATCAATCGGAAGGCGACATTAAAATAAATGGTGTGGCGCAGGGGCAGTTTACTATTTTTAAAGATAAATATAAAGTTTACTGTAGTGGAATATAAAGTTTAAGGTAATGTTCTTATAAATTGCAGGAAAACTCATAATTATCTGCCCTGGTAATATTATATTACTTCGATACAGAAGCTGTAAAATGACCTAAAAAAAGAGTAAGTGGGACATTATGCTGCTTGAATTTCCTCGATCGTTATTCTCTTCGGGGTGGTAAGTGATTAGTCTTCTGCGAGCCATTAAGTGAGTACATCTTTAGGCCGTGGCATTATTTTCATCAAGCGACATGATGGTTGCAAATCGTTTGCAAATAATATTAACATTTAAATACGGAAACATAAATTGTATAAATAAAATCCGCCCCGATATGGTTAATAGTATTAATTAATATTAGTAATAATTTCAATAAAAAGTCTAGTGTACCGTGACATTAATGAAGGTGTAATCCTCGTATATCCTTCAGTATGGTGGATAATTGATTTTACATTATTCAAACGGAATATCCTTAGACTAACGGAAACAATAAACATAATTCTATCCACCAAGACATGAGAGAATATAAAATGAATATAAAAGCAGTGCAGTGGAGTCACTGTATCAACGTACCCATAAAACTCCAACGATGTCATGGTGAAATGCGTTTTATTGTCTCTCTATTGAACCGCTCACTATTGTATTTCTCGTAATGGCCTGCGGCACATTTTGAAATTAGGACTATAATACTCTAAATAAGATTGTTTTATTAATAATTAGAAAAAACCGCCTCGTAGAAACGGGATCATATTCACAGGCGGACATGTGCATCACCAGGCATCAGTGAGTAATTACCTTACGAGACATTACACCTATGATGAACACTAGCCAAATTTACCAAAAAAGCAAGGATCAGGCCAACAAATATTGTTTGAATTAAAACGTATTCATAATAATTTTAAAATTAAAATAATAAGCAATAAATTAAATTAGTTGACTCCGACCTGTTCGTGTCGTATTAAGTGACGCAGTAAATACTGTGGAAGTTGAAGGGCGTGAAATGAAAATACCAATATTTTAATTAAGGATCGTAAGCGCAAAGGCACGTAACGAGTGTAAATTGATTTTGTAATTTAGTTACGTCAACCTATTTTGCGTAGAAGCCATCTTGCCGTTAACGTTATATAATTAAATTGTAGCAATAGACTATTAGCATTAAATTCCATTTGTTTGAATCAAAAATGCGTTTAAACGCTATCTACCAACACCGTGACACATTTTGCTACAAGTCATTTGCAATGACTCATTCTTGTGAATGTCTTGAAAGTCGGCCTTTGCATAAAAATTAGCAAAAACTTCCTCAGATTACTCATGGTTTTAAGTAATACAAGTAACAAAGGACTTGGGGATCGTGAACGATTGCCTTGAACCAATACTTTGTGTCTTTTTTTTAATAAAATAAATCACAACAAATTACTACAATCCCGTATGCTAGAAGCATGGATATTTTCTTTAAAGTAGAGAAAACTAGTAAAACAAAGACTTGGAGGGGTTTCTATTTCAATGCAAAAGAAATGCTGTCTAAGGCTATATTTTATTTATTTAAACTCAGTTCACAGAACAGTTACTGATATTGCTGATGCAATTTGTAAGGATTGACATTGTATAACATTATCACTTCTGCTGGCGTGAGACCTTAGATTTCGTCAAATTCTCGCGGTAACTATGGTTATTTCAGTTCAAAAGGTACGTATACAAAACGCTCGGCACTATTCCACAAATCACAATTTAGTTCATTTGTCTATATTGATTTTAGGGGTTTTAATTAAAACCATGTTTTCTAAGAAATATTTGTAATATGACGGAGATATCTTTTTTTTAAAACGGGGTAACAGTTTGGAACATAATATATGCCTACGCTATACTTTAGGTATTCCTTGTAAAGTATATCGATGGGTCTAAGTTGTAACGGTAGTAATAATATAAAATGTACAAACGTGACTAATGCCCGTCATAAGAAAACATCAATGAATCACGCGTCAATATCTGCTTCAATTATTATTAATTACCTGTACATTTGTACCACAACAACATACGGCAAAGACTCCTAAACTTCTTACTAAAAAACAAAGCTAAAAAATATTTTTTTAAATAGCAAATGTCGCAGCAGGTTTATCATTTAGACTTGGCTGTGAGTAACTTTCCGTTAGTTGAAATTGAGCTGGATAATTTCCAAGCCCCAACGTCCGACCTCACATGGGGTACTTTGGCAACCCGCAGAGTTCTTTGCACTAGAAGCTGTAGTAACCATGAGTCTAATGAACTTGATTATAAAACCTACTTCTATAAATTTGATTTGATACACTCTATCGATTAGATTCGCTATTATTACTTAACTAGTTTTTATTACTTAAATACGTTTCTGTTCGTGGTGTTTACTTGATTTTTGTATTTAGAAGTACTTATACTTTTCATAAAAAAAATGTGGTTTAAATATATTTATTTAATTATTTTTCTGCGTTTCCTGGGTTGATTGTGAAACAACCAAAAATTGCTTTTATATTTAAGATATCCTCCATTTAAGAATAATATCCCAAAGTGGGGCTATCGAAATTGTCAACATTCTACCACAAAAGGTTCTCTTTAATCCCTCGGGGTGCGATAGATCAAGAAAAGGTTTTTTCAACGCAGCCTTCGATTAATCGAGGTGTCACCGCTACACGATAAGATGGGATGTAAATGTTTGTTAAAGAGTCAAACAGAAGGCTGAATTATCTGTTAAGCCACATTTTATTCCACACAATTCTGACTTAGTTTTTATGAATAAGTAGATAACAATAAAATTAACCGGGGGGCCTGAAATAGGTCATTATTTAAAAACGTCAACTAAAGATCCAATGAATTTTACCTTATTTTTTTGGCATGAGTCTATTACAAAGTCTGCAACATTTAAAAGTAGTTAATGTATCAGTCGTTTACATAAAACAAAAGTCATTTTTGATGTTTTTTTTAAATTTAGAGTTTTATCATGAAAATCGAAATAAATTTTAGGGAAAACACTTTTCTTCAATTCAAATTAGAGGTATTTTATGAGGTAACAGCCAAATTATTGAAGCACTGTTTGAAGAGATCGACGGAGGTTCAGAATATACACAACCGATGTACAAGGCCGCATTAAATTGTGTATTCACAGACAGTTTTCATCTTGAATGTTCAATGGTCTTTCAATTTATTAGCCATTCAATTCTCGCTCTGATAAGCGTCGTTATTGGACGAATGCTAATCGTTTTTCAGATTTACCGCACCGCTGCCCACTTGATGTTATTATAAACGTAAGTATTTCTGTTTTCTTGCTTTCTACTTCAATAATCTTGTGTATTTATTAGTTTACGGTCTATTGTTTATGAATATTCATTAAACCGGGTTTTAATACACATTACCGTATTAAGTATATGGTATCTACTGTACAGCTTTTTATATTGAGTATAATTGTGGATGTTTTTCTTTAAAATAGGCGTAGTCGAAATAAAGTAAGCTAGAACTATTTGTCGGTAAAGGCTGCATATTGTGCATTTTGTTGCTTTTTAAAAATATCAATAATGCACCCTTTGTGCCACAATTTCGATTATAACTATCTATAATAACAACATGTATTCCTCTTACATATGTAAGATTACGATAGGACAGTATATCGGTTACAGACATAAAACAGTTTCCGTTACACTGCGGTTACCTGTTCCGACCCAGTTCCGAGGATAAAACTACGGAAATCATAACATATTAACAAAGATTGATGTTCTTGATGTCCTATTTCATAACTGAATAGCTTCCCGATTTATTTTTGTTTCGGAAATACGGAACTGTAATATGTATATACTTACTACCAAACAAGTACTTAATGTTTAACTACCAAAATATGGAGTTATATGTTAAAACTATTATGCTCCCACTTACGTCTCCTGTTTCTGGTAAGAGTCAGAGTACATGTATACATAAACATTACTTTCGTAAGTAGGCAAGATGTAGCCATAGATGTAATAGTTAAATCCCTCTCAACGAGAGCCAAGAAATAATTGTAATTTCTCCTAAGATAACGCCGTAATGTAAGCAAAAATAACATCAGAATACTCACACGTATTACAAAAAGAATTGTAATTTCGCACGCTATTAAGCAGTAATTCTGCGTAACGACCGTGCCTAAATTAAGTGATGTACCTTCATATTGCCATATTTTTGTTAATTAGGAACTGTATTCCAAAATGTATGTATTTATATGTCGAGGGAGCTTATATGTACGTGATTAGCTCTTATTAAAATGATGTGGGAATTGTTATTATATTTTTAATATTAAGGTCATTGGAAAAGAGTCGTCCCTGGACTTAGGGACAGTCTTAATTAGCGGTTGCGTGTCCTGTCGCGCGATGCAGCTGACAATTACATGTAATTGGGAGCAGTGTGGGGGCCGTGCGCCTCTCCAATATTAACCACTTAACATATCTCAGAGTCCACTATTATAAGGAATGTTCAATATCTCTTCATAAGCGTTTAGTAGACACGGAATAATACGATAAATGCGAGTTATGGTTATATACTGATAATACATTTTTAAAAGCTTCAATTTACAAAACAAGGTTAACAACAATTAATCTCAAGTATGAAACGAATAACATACATTGATGTTAAAACTGGATTGATGAAGAAATAATAGAAATACATTATCATACATCTTCTAAAACACAAATAGGTCAACAAAACACAGCAAATACGGTCAGGGAATGGCAATTGGCAAGTTGGCCTAACACTATATTGTATAAAGCCACTTTACGGTGGTAAATGTCTGAGATGACTAAAAGGCGTTTAATTTTATGTTTGTTGATGATTTTTTTATATAAAGTTACGGTTTAATGAATGTTTTTCGTTATATTAGCACCAAAACTTAAGAGGAACAAAATTTTCATAAAAAATGAATAAATCCGACTCATTTTGCCCTGGTACCACTAGATAACATTTGTGGACATTTCGGAGGCCGCGCTTTAAGATAAAATTTTGACGTTGATCTATGCATGAATTAGATTTAAATTTGCTTTTTCTACTCGGTGGTATATTTTAGCGTTAATTTGGTTTTTGATTTTTAATATCTTGGAACATAACTAATTGCTAACTATATTATTATGAAATTAGACCACCAAACCTCGACGAAAAACCTTCTTATAATAATGATGACTAATGTGAACAAACAAGTCTTGTAATACAATCGATAATATTCATATTCTATATACATGCGCCACACACGATGTTACAAAGAAAGCACAGAACTTTGAAACTAAATTAACATCAAACGAAACAAAGAATTTCTTTTAACATCCGTTGTCACAAATAGTTCACATTATTTGTTGGGGCAGTAATCTGAATTTTAGAAGTATGGTTTTTATTTTAAGAAGATAAATTAGCGTTTCTTACGGAAAACATATTCATTTTAAAGTGTCAATTATTTTTAATTGAAAAAGTCGCGTAGTGACTCGTCTTTGTCATTGAAAAAGTTGAGCGTAATTCTCCTGCCAAACGCTCAAACACTATTGATCAAATATATCACTTACGCCTGACCATTTAAAAGCTAAAGAATATTTTTTCATAGCTTTCCAACATAAATTCGTGTATCGTCGTTAAGGGCACCAACTAGCAAGAGATGGTCAAATGTTTTGGAATGTGGGTGTATGATTATACATTTGTTTTGTGACATCCATGCACCTAATGCTTGAGTGTCAGGTTATATTTGAACGTTAAATTTTATTTCACGATGTCTGGCTCTAAAACATTAGTATCGGACCAGTGACAATATTCCATAACACTTTTCATGTCTGATGGCAAGCGAATGGGGTTTTTCAATGTCCACTTTTCTATCAATAACATTTTAGTACAAATGGCTATTTGCGCTATTGAAGGTATCTCATACAAAATGACTCTTTGGATTTACGAAAATTTTACTGAATCAGTTTAAAATAAATAAGTCTATTAAAAGAGACACTCTGATAACCTATGACTCCGCTGAGACATAATTCTAATAGATATTTGCGAAAACAAATACGGAACTAACGTCGTTCCACGTACTTAGTCAATCCTATATTTATTGATATACAATAATGACTTATTTTCTATGTAGTATAAGGGAAAACTTAATGTTATAAAACTACGTATAGTTATTTAGACTTTACGTTAGATAGTATGTTTTACTAGTCATATCTACATTAAATTATGCCCTCGTAAATTATTTTCTTCGTATAAATCAGTAGTAATTTGTCTCGAGTCACACGTTTTATCAAGTTAGATTATAAAGTAAATTGTGTTGTATGGGAGGCTCGTGACGCTAAGAGCGAACATTGTCATCACCTCTACTGTACATTGCAAATTCTATTTGGATATCCAATAAATTCGTTTAACAGTTCCATAAATAATTTAAGTACCTATAATATATATACTTCATTATCTATTTGACGGAGCAAGACATTGAAAAGGCAAGTTCTCTATCTATTTATGAATAATAATTTTTGTATAGAATATTTGTTTATATGCATGTGTACACAGCGGAGGCTAGGATTATTAATAAAACTTGTCTGGAAGGCAAATGTATGCTTAAAACTACTAATATCAGAATGTTCTCCAGGACGATTCAGTAACGGTCGCGGCAGCTCAATTCTATTGGGACTGGCCATTTATTATTTATAGTGTTGAAATAACACATTTTCATTAAACGTTAAATGAGGAAGCCACTCACATCTTTCGTAACTGCGATTGCATAACATCATCATTTCATCGCGTTTTTTTGTATTTAGTCATACATAAGTCCGTTCGCATGTAAGGTAGAATGACGGTAGATGATTGATTGAAATGGTATTTTTAATGGAATTGAACACCTTTGTCAACTGACGTGTTCCTATTAGGTGTATTTTAGCAAAGCATCTTTTTGCCTAATATGATAAAGTTTCGGGGTACGAAGCTACAATTATAAACTTGGATATCTCATTGTTGTGCAAACTGAGGGTAACTTCAATTTAACGAGTTTCGTTGCTTCCAGAGACGAATGGCAAACTAATTAAAAATTTAATAAACACCCTTTTTATAAAACTGTTGGATTCTTTGTATACGTAACTAAAGAAGTTCAGTTACTATTTACGATGTTTATCAAGTTTTTCAAATATATTCAAGGAATTCTACTTAGCTTTTGTTTATCTTTGAATAAATTACAGTAAAATAACTACCCGCTTAGCATAATTGAATCATCTCAATTAGATAAGAAAAAATAATTTTCTTAAAAAACGTTAACTTATAGATCATTTCGGATGTGAGCGTAAGTCATACACGTTAACATAATTAATTGTTACAATTTTTATTTAATAAATTAGACGGACGAATGCGTCTTACCTTAGGTGGCTGCCAGCAAATTTATATCCAATATTATCAACTCTCTGTCAAGTTATTAAAATATTTTTTTAAAACTTTTAAAACATCCAGCAATCCGTAATATAATACACTCACTACTACAACACGTATCATATATATTACAGTATTTGTCATCACAAAAACCTTTTACGTGCAATGTTATTAAACATATTCGGCATTATATCAAACACGCATGCGTTAACGCGCCTTCTGTCAGACTGAAATGTCAACTTCGCGCGCTTCGGTAGCGCACAATGCTTGCGCAGGCATTGTGTTGTACAATCTACGACCGCGAGTAAGAGGGACGGATGACTCACTCATAGGAACGGCTGCGTCATTCATAAAACCAAGACATTGAAATTTTTATTCTGTGTGTTTGCGATAAGCAACATTTTTAAATGATTAAAACAATGTCACCATTAAAATGGAAAATAATAATCGTTCGATAATGAACCTTATAAGAGCATCTAGAGTTTGGTAATTGTTATTAGCTATTATTGAGCTTTTCTAAGACCTTAGTGCTTTTAACAAGGATATGATTGTGTCATTTAGTAATTACGACGATATTTTTTTTTAAATTAAGCATATTCTATAATTATATAACTACCGTAATTTGAATGTGACGCATTAACTTCTATAAGCATAAACACTTTTTCTACGGAATTAGAATTTTAATTAATTCTAATCTTATTCAATTCTAGTCTAATTGTAATTATATTACATAATTAATCAGTACCTACTTAGAATACAATTATTATTATTATGATTTGTAAATATTTATTAATATCTTAATATTGCAGGAATACTGTAGACTATATATTATTACATACAAGAGAGCACATTGGTTAGTTAACAAAGTTAGGAGAGAAAACAAAAACAAAAAATAGTAAAGCCACTAATACTGACGACATTGGTTATATAAATTTAACTCACGGAACTAAGCACTGATAGACCCAGTTTAATTTATATTATCGAGAGATGACGTCACTCCACCTGAGTGTAGACAAAACAATTTGTACAGAGATACGGATATTCTGTTTGATTTGATTTTACTTGATACGTCATTATTCTTGGTAAAGCCTATTAGCACATCAGAAGGCAAAGCAGTGTCGTGACTCTATGATACGTCATTATAAAATTTCAAACGTGCGATAAGTATCTACTTCTATATATTGAGTATTTGATAGTGTTTTATATATTGAGTGACAAAACGTATTCGTTATCGATACTAAAGGTTATAAAGAGGAAAGATTTGTTTTTTCTCTGCATTGAAGAGGCCTAGAAAACCAATTTGAAAAACTCTGCCACCACTAGAGCGTAATGTAAGATACGCTGATAAATACAAGTATAGGAATGTATGTGTATATTATATTACACACATAACGTAAATTAAGATTTAAAAAAATACCTTAAAGATGTGGAACGTACTATGTCGAAACTATTGACAATAGAGCAAGGGGCTTTAATACAGCTTTGAAGACATCAATATATTTAATGAAATAAATATGAAGCCGTCCTTGGCAGGGACAGAACCCTAGTTGTAAATAAAGGTAGTGACAATTTTTCTGGAAATTAAATTAAATGCTTTTCATTCTGTAAATGTGAACAAAACAAGGGGAATCGCATGTGTCTTTTTATCTGTGGGAGTCCCGTTTTCGATACGTTGCTAAACTCGATATTAGTTCCAAATTAGTGCATTAATATAGCCTTTGTATTCGTCAAAAAGGTGGCAATATAAACTATTTTAGCTCCGTTATAAAAGCTTGTTACATTTATATAGAGATAATTTTAGTCTCAGTGTCAGTTATTTTTCAAAGCTCGGTGGTGAAATTTGGTTATAAACCAGTAGCTACACATATAAGCTGGTTATAAATCCCCACCTAAGCCCCTAGAAATCAAAAAATATTATGAAAATTATATCCAATTTGTACTATAGAGGAAAATGTGTATGGAAGCAACCTTATAACAAGTGGTATCGTAACTTGCAAGTTGTGTTTCTGAATCAGCTTGATCGTAGGTCATAAATCTGTTGCCAAGGTGAGACAAAGTTGATTTATTGGCAGACTGAAGAATACAAGTTTCCACCATTCGTCAGTTGCTTGATTTATTGGCATTTCGATATAAATATTTCCTACTGTGTAGGTAGAGGACGAGAGGAGTAGAATAAATACAACGTTGACAAATAGTATAGGATTTTATTGAGAGTTATAGAGCATTCAATATTTCAACTTCTATATTATTATTTTAGCATAATTATAATAGAGTCTAAAAGGAGTTACTGCTTCCAGGAACCTTCTTGCAACTGAACTGACTGAATAGGCCAGCAAGCTGTCGTGAGACAATTTTGTACATTAAACATCAAGTAACAAGCTAAGTACAAGTTTATGACATAAGTCGGAAATATTAAATTTTGTCATTTCGTATGTTTATTACTTTCATTCTCATAAAGAGCGTAGGTTGTTAAAAATGTCGTTTAATAACCCAAAAGGAAATGAAATCTCGGAGATGCTTTTAACTTTACTCGCAATCTTTATCGGAGTATTTATTATTCTGTTGCAATGATTGCAATTGATTACATTAACAATATCTTTTGCAAACCTAATCATATTGGGTAACGGAGAAACAAAACATTTATCGAAATAGCCTAATTGAACCCTTTCGTGTTTCAAACAACAGTCTAAAACTGTAAGAGATATTCGTAGAACTTTCCTAAATCTAATTTTCTCTTAGATTTACGCAGTATCTTGGTAAATTAGTTAAGGAATTGTGTTTTGTACAAACATTATTAAGAAAATAGTATATTCATTTGTTCCTTTAACTCATAAAATGTTTACGAAGAATTCTTTTAATTTTAGAGATACTTTACTTGATTTTAAATTATGATACAAATAAATCCAACGGCTGATTTAAAAACTTTCCTTTGAGAGAATATGAATGTGGGGATGATATTAAAAACAAAGGAAGATCGCAGGATAAGGTGTAAAAAGCAAATTTAATGAGATCTCTCCAAAACAAAAGGGCGCGAGTTAATCGGCGTGTTATGATGGACGGATAACGCTGACATCCTTATTAAAACCGGGGGGACTGTAAACAGATCGCGGGTAACACTGATTCAAGGGCGCGGGGAGTGACAGGCCTGAGAATCGGGCCTGATCTGCCGATGCGCACATTAATTAGCTCTTGGTATTTCTATGAAAGGATAATATTCAATTCAAATTAATCTTTATAACCAAGAGTCACATTTTCCGAGCAGATTTACCGAAGTAGGTTCACCTGAATGCCTGGACATTGAATCACGATTTGGCTATTGTTCCATTCATACAGACAATAGACTATGATTACCAAAGCAACATTGATAGCTTTATAAATATTCCAAAATCAAAGTAGAAAACGTTCACAAACCTTCACGTTTAGTAACGCAAAAGAACTAGAATTCACATTTATCTCTGATATAATCTACTGCTTGTTCTGTCCTAAATTGACATAAACAGATATCAACAGACGCTTTCCGTTTCGCACCTCGGATAACAGATCTAATGGTTCCATTCGTCTCGCGTCCGCCAACGTCTCCAGCGTTGATTTGTAACAGGATCTGGAATTTGTATCTGCAAAACAAAATGCTTCCAACTTATCGTAGATACACGGAGCCATTCCAGCGGTAATGACTCTGAATATTAAGCCGTGCTTTTTATTGTATTCTGGATAACGGTTTTTTTTTCTACCTTTTGTGTATTATGACTTTTTACCGAAGAAACTTACTCTAAGACAAATTTTCTATTTTGATACTTTTACTTGTAATCTGTCAAAAATACCTACTTATAGGAATTTTCAGAGATTTTTCCCTTAAAATACAATTAATGTTCGAGGAGGATTTTTGTTAATTTTTTAGGCTAACAAATTAAGCTTGCGAAAGGAAATGAAATATTGTAATTTGTAACTGTAATAGGAAGTTACAGGCGCTGGGGAATTTATAAAGGTTTTTTATCAGAAAATGGTTGAGCAGCGAATTTCTCGTCCTCCAATGAAGAATGGGGAAGCGTGCGCCGATTCAATTCAGGACTAAGCATTGGATAACCGTTGAATACTTTATTTTCAAATTGTTTCCTCTGATTTACCAACACTCAGCATCAGCTATAAGAAATAGTTTCTGATCACGATTTCATTTTTCCCTTTCGTGCTTAAAACACCCAGTTGAGGGTAATGACCCATAATTGTATTCGTAATAACATTATTAACATAAATTTACACATATGAATCCGAAAATCTATTAGACAAGATTTTTTCTTTTGCTTTGAGACAGAATTTGATTAAATCGTGTTTAAACCGTCCTAGAGCCAGTTAAATCATATCTATATTGAGCATATGAGCAATAATTCTTTATGATATATGATGTTTTGGTGAGTGCCAGAAAAAACTTTATCGGTCGTCCCTTTAACTTCTCGCGACGTAGACGAGCTAAAATGAAAATTTCTATTTAGAAAATTTTAATTTATAGAGAAACATTTTTGTATATCTATTTGTGTGTATTTGCGAAATATTTTTCAATATATGAGATTAAAAAAAACAGTTTAATTTACTTGAACTCTTTAGAGTTTATATTCTGAATAAATTATACTTTCTATATACGTATAAATAATACTGGTAGGTTTTAACCAGATAATTATTTCTTATTGCCAACATATATTACTATGTGGCATATATTACTACGCCGACGAAACCATACACATTAGTTAGTCTTTCGTAGTATATTATTTCAGTAATAAGTGTGTAGAGAAAGGATCATAATTTACTTCTTTTGTGAAGGTTTTCATACGCTGGAACGTTTAAGGGCAATATATTTTCTGTTCAGTCAAGACACGATATAACCTTACAAACAATGAGCTAAGTTCTTGTAATAATTTTATATTACTTTCGTATTAGAGTAGAATAAAATTAAAATAAGTTGTGTTTAGAAAACCTTTTCTCTATCCAGACACAAAATCAATTGTGTTTTATTATTTTTCTGTATTATTGGAATTTGTTTGTTTGTGATATTAGTCGCAGTATTCGAGATGTGGTAGCAGTGGAACCCATGACTTGAAAATACTTTGCGACAGGGTCTGGTGCAATATTGCATGCATGCGTGCATATTCTTTCACTTCAGTAAAAAGGCATATAATATAAGGCCGCTAGCATATAACTTGTATCACAGAAGGTATATTATTTTGGTAAAACAAGCAAGTGACTCAAAGCATACAAGTATTATCGCCTATGTCAAAAGCATATCTTCTGAGTAGAAAATAATGCGCCTGTTAAAATTTGATAGCTAAGCTTAATAATTAGAAGAGCTAGTTTCCCAAGAATATATAAATCTTATAATATTTTGCTTTAGTTCGTTAATTGTGATGGTATAAAAAATGAGTTGCAATATTTGTAGTAAAGTTAAAAACACTAGATAACAGGAAATTTTACCTTTTAAGTAGAAAATCCAAAGCGCCTGCGAGAAAATTACAATAATATAATTATGTTATAATTACAATTTCTATCAGAAACTTTAATTAATCTTTTGCAGTTACCCCAGAACCCAGATACCTTTACCGTTCCTGGCCTTTGCAGCAGTCTTCGTACCTCATAACAAAAGAAACTAATTATAAATCTTGTGAACTAATAAGCTAAAATTACGTTTCAAGTACTCAATATACCACGAGGCGTTTCGCTTAGCTCGCTGCTTAAAATGTACAGAATATTAAATATTAAACATCCAAGTGAGCTGTAACCGATTCATAGTTTACTCGAGAACCAAGAATTGAATTTCTTAGCCAAAGCTTTGTTAAAATGTCTATTCGTCTTCCTAGATATTCCTGTTTGTGTATGAAACATTTATCTGTAAACTTCCGCTGAAAGGTTTAAATTAAAATAGGAAAGCATTTGCATTTCTCGTATAAATAAATCAGTCCAAAGGACAACGATCGAGACCCGAGTGCGCGGCAGCAGTATTCCCATTTTGTGCAAAACTCATTCCGAAATCTCAGTATCAAACATTTCTTACATTTCTTAGCTGTATAGGCTCCACAAGATAAAGAATTTGTTGCAACGCATTGCTTAGTATGAAACTAATTAACACGTTAGTAATTATTTCGCCTAATCTCTAATTACACCCGGTTTGTATCGCTCTAATGAAGTCATAATAATATTGAACATAACTGAAATTACAACTACTTAATTAAAGCAAGCATCGTGTGGTACATATCAGAAAGTTTATTATGTTTAGGATGTGGTATATTTTTACTATATATACCATGAATTAGATATATCATATTTCTTACAAAGAACTGAAATATGTAATTGCAGTATCTGTGAAAGCTTCAAATGCTTGTTACGAAGTCAGTCAGTGAAAACTTCTTATGCATAAAGGTGCGTCGAGCTGTACACGGGATGCGGGTCTGGAACCAGTGAAACTCAACTATAACTGAAAGTTCAACTATTCCCATTTAAAATATATGGACTTAAAAATCGTGGAAGGGTGCTCTATACATATGAAAAATGTTTTTGTTTAATTTAAATTATTTAACCAAAAAGCTTCTCTCTCCAAATAGAAGGCGATGAATGAATGGAACATGGTACTCCAGCTCTAAATAGATGAGATTACAGAGATCTTTATATGTTATTGATAATACTTGTCCTACTCTTATAACGATAGAAAGTATTATTCTTATTGCTTCCTGTGAATGAATAATACTATTTAATGAATGTATATGTATTGTACGTGAAATAGTACTCTTCACTTGTCACAGTAATTGTAAACTTTTTTCGCTCCTGTCCACGCTGTTCACCGGCGACATCCCTAGGGCTCCCAATTCGGAGCTAACCCTTTCTGCCGATGCCGATGTCCGATCATGGACAGACTCCAGACAGCAGCCACTTCACTAGGCGAATAATTTTGAAAATGGGACTTCCAAATAAATCCCGAGAAGAGCGTCGCAGTTCTCATTCTCGCAGGGATATATTCTGCCTCAAACAACACGCAATTCTATTCGGGTAAGCTATCCCGTGCCAAAAGTCCGTGAAATATCTAGGAGTCAGCCTCGATAGCTTTATGTACTTCCGTAAGCAGATAGCCGCCGTTCGCAAGAAGGCCTATTTTGTATTCCCTCGCCTCTATTACCTCCTAAATAAAAGTAGTCACGTGTCCCTTAGACATAAGGTGATACTGTACAAGGCCTATATCTACTACTACTACTACACTAGAGAAGTATCGCGCATTGTCCTCCCATATCCATCGGCTAAAGGCAGTCGCTATTCATGAGAATCGCCCTTTTACGTAAGGAACGTCGATCTCCACTCGACCTACCATAGCCCAATGGATGAAGTTGTCATCCCAACCCGTTGGTAAAAGCATCAATTATTACCCCTTCCTACCAAAAAAGGGCCCGTTAGGAGACACCGACTAATCTCTAAAGGTCCTTCAGGCCAACAGTGAAATTCCATTTAAAAAAGGTCGGACGCGTCCGAGTTTATTACAACAACAATTGCAGCAAAAAAAGTAAATAATTCTTGCATTTTAATAATTTAATAAGCAATATAACCTCAAATATTTGTCCTTTGATTATTAAAAAAAAATAAGCAACGAGTATATATGTTAATTTATAGATTTTTTTAAATTATAATTTATTGATAATAATTCAATTCATAAAATTATGCAATTTTTGTTCAATGTTGACGTTATCACGTAAAATTATCGTAAACATATACAATTCTTTGTCAACATCTATTGCCTATAAAAATATAATATTGCTGATGTTTTAGCATGTACCTAAACTTTAATTGGAAACAGTTTATTATTTGCCAGCAGGGATCTGATGTTAATTTAAACGTTTACAGTCTTAATAATTTCTATATACATTCTTATCACACCAATAAGATTAAATCTTTATATTCTCAGTAGAGTCTACGTCATTTCCCCTGTCTAAACAAGGATACGAATTGATCGATGTACAAATTTTTCCGATATAAGAAAATTAGTCTGGGCTTGACGAGACACCGAGGAAGGAAGCCGGAACTAAAGGCGGAAATGGGGTAATATGAAAGCGTTATATATGTATATCCGAAAATGGAATATTCGTTGCGCACCAATAACTTTTCAAATCAATATCAATATCTTTGGAGCGATATGGTGAGAAACGTAACCTAAAAAAAAGCCTTTTATTTAGTCCATCTGACAACATAAAACATGTGATCGAAAACTTACATAATATGTTATCGCGTATCATTTATATTTGGGAGCACTAAGCCAGGCTTAATATTATTTAAAAGAAAATAAATACATTTCTTAAGTCATATAATATATGTAATATAAGAAAGAATTACGACATTTTTATTTACTTAAATATTTAAAGTAGATTCCGGACAGTGACATAGGCAACAAATGCCCAACCCGCCACTAATACCAATCCGCCTAACGACCGAGACGTCAAACATGTCTCTTCGTTGCATGTTCCGTATCTGTGAATGAATACAACAGTTTGTTTCTTTAAGGAATCTTCTTGCAAAAATTGCATAAGCGTGAGATTGGATACTGGTAATGAATGAATGAAATGGTTAATAATGAAGCAAGTAGTTTTGTTATTTGACTTGTGCTCTAAAGTAGTAAAAATTGGATTGGGATTGAGTATAGAAAGCGGCCGTAAGTGGCTTTAAATATCATCTCTCATTACAATATAATATAGTCTTGTCATTGTCGGCATTAACTTGTAGAATTACATATTTGTCCAGATTTATTTCGTACCTCACAATGGTGTAACAAATAATAGCACCCGAGGCCGCCACAAATCCTATTGATGAGAGAGCCATAGCAATGTAGAGGAATGCTCTGACAGCTTGCTCCACAATCTTCAAAGTGAGACCCGCAAGAGTAACAATTAGTCTTACAAAAATATCCATGGAACAGCTGTTCCATTTGTGATCGTATTTAAAAGAATTGCGCCAATACGCCACGTGCCTTGTCCTCACATCAACTCTACTCACAATTTTATATTTATTTTTAAGAATTAGGAAAATGTTTCTTTATCATTTTTATAATACTTTCTCCAACTGGTTGTAGTATTATAATATGTTTTTATTATTGTAAATCAATTAAGGAATACGCTTTATCCTTCAACGCTGCGTCAAGATGACAAAACATTACAAACCTACAGATGATATCAAATAACAATATATTTAAAGAATATAATTTGAAATTGCATTAATGTACATTTTAAGGTGTGTGGTTGTAATAAAATACAATCGGTACTACAAACCTTTTCATCTAGGAGTGGCACTTGTTTTGATTTCAATAAGCTTTGTCTCAATCCTATTTGCATATATTTTGGTACAGAGGCGGTAAGCAATCATATTTCTGTTCAAACTGCTAACTTCTAGATCGTTTTAAAGCTAAATCAATTGCCGACCGCCACTTATGCAATGTTAGTACACTTTAACTATAACTTAAGCTTATGTACTGAAGTGCTGTAAAGAAAAATGAGAAGACGAATGAATGCAGTGGACGTGGGCTCGACTGATATTTAATTCTCTATTATCACAGTATTTTAGAAAATAATTCTCAAACTCGCAGCCAAACGAGAATAGTCACGCCACAGTACGTTTAGTCACTATCATTTCTCGTAATCGTTATTTTATTGAGTTTTCAGGGATTTCACATACTTTAGGCTGTTTATCCGACGGTTTTAAATGCGTAAAATTAATTACGTAGTGAATAATTGTGCTGCATAAAATAAATATATCATTGCTAATGATATATTTATTTTATGTTAAGTTACCTATTTTCTTTTCATGAATTAAATATTATTTGAACTGGGTTAAGCGTCGCAAACAAACTAATTCTATAGATTCCTTGTATAATTAACGAGAAATAGTATGTGCATAATTGCGATAATATAGTAACCGTATAATTGAAATTTTGTGATCTGAAGCCATCCTTATTTTAATATTTCGTATAAAGACAGCGCAATCGGCCATCAATTTCAGCTTTATGGAAACAGTGTTTAACAAATCGTCTGCGCTGAAAGTTTTAAGTGCGCAATTCAATCTTCTGGGTCGTTATAAAACTTCATCAAGTTGATGGCAGTAATTACTAAATGACTATCAAATAGAATATTACTTCTTAATATGTTTCAAAGTCATCTCTGGATTTTATGAGATTCATTAAACTCGTTATCATGGAGTCTTATCAAAATACTTTATTCGAATGAAAATATCATACGATTATAAGAAATGTTCTCCACAATCTCGTAAAAAACATCCTGTCAGTCACTACGTTTTGTGGTCTTTGTTCAATTATTCCTTTTATAATTGATATTTGCTAAAGCTCAAACATTATTACAAATCGTTTACTGTACAAATAGTTAACCAGTTGTTGATTTTGTATAAATAGACAATTATGTTTTTTTTTTAAATGTTATAGGAGGCAAACGGGCTCACCTGATGTTATGTGATACCACCGCCCAGGACATTGCCAGAAGGCTCGAAATTGCGTTGCCGGCCTTACAAGAGTTGGGACGGTCTTTTCTTGATCGAATTGGTTCGAAATTACTTCAGTGGGCACAGCGCAGTGGTGAGCGGAAAACACTGCCTTAGAAAACGCTCAGTTGTGGGACGACGGACGTCGAGAAATTATGTAGAAATACATTTCTTGGCAGTAAAGCTTTTTAAATTTTAACATAAACTGTATTTGACGGACAAAAAGAACTAACAATAATAGACAATTGACAGAGGTATAGAATGTAAGAAGCCCGAAGTCAGCTTTATGAAATTTTGTCTCAATGGTTTCAGAACTCAGATCATGTATGTAAATCTCCTTATTAAGCTAGAATACATTTATCTCAAAGATTTAAATAAGAAATGCAAATTTTATTTGTCTCTGTCATTGAGATATAAACGAAACAAGGCAATAAAAGATTTACTGTTGGTATTCTAGTGCAGGTGAAAGTGTTTAATATACTCAATGTTAACTAAAATTTACCATAAGTACAATGATATCGTAAAATTACTAAAAATTGTACTGACTACTATTTTCATTATGAAAGTATACAAAAATAATAACGGTACATAATGACGTTTCTATCAGGTTAAGGGCTAATAAAAATGTGAAAATGGGATGTAAGCATGATAATCGAAACCGTTCAAGTGTAATCTCCGTTTTACTAATAGCTTTATTATAAGGAACACGTAAAGTTTGTTAAAGAGGAAGATTTAGACGAGTAACCTGAAACTAACAGAGCTTATCTTATATAAACTTATTAATAATTTTATCAAATAATAAATTATCTCTGATTTATTCCCTTTGTGATTCTTTTGAAGGTTTCTGAATGGTAATTAAAAAAGATGGGTGAGAAACTCGAAGTATAACAAAAGTATAAAATCATTTTAATAACAACGGATAGTATATATTTATTTATTGTGATTATATAATTTTACTGAATTGAACAGAAAAAAACACGGCACGGTATTTCAATTTTTTTGTTTACTGCAAAAAAATATTGTTAAAAATATCTATAAACTTTAAAAATTACTTTTGTCATACCTAATATAATCCTCAGCAGATCGTTTGATCTTCGTCTATTTAAAGGACCTACCATTTCTCGTAAAGGATCTTCACTAGATTTTACTGTTTGCTGATGACACTTCGATTTTATTTAAAGTGAAACAACGAAATCCATCACTTGAGAATGTAAACAGTGCCATCTCCAGTGAAGTTCACTGGTTTGATACAAATAATCTTAAGCTAAACGAAAAGAAGACAAGATGTATTAAATTTGTAACTACAAATGTAAAAAGTAGTAATTCTCAAATAATAATTAAAGATGAGCAAATAGACTTGGTGATAATGCGACGTTTTTGGGAATTACTTTAGATAGTAAACACCAGTGTGTAGGCCACTCATAGAAGGTCTTTCGAATAGGCTAAGTTCTGCAGCATTCGTAGTGAAAAAGCAAAGCTCGTTTATTTCAGTTATTTTCATATGGTGTTATTTTGTGGGGTAATGCAGCTGACAATCAATCGATATTTGTAGTGCAAAAGCGGGCTATAAGAGCGATTTGTGGGTGGTCCCCACGGGAGTCAGTCCGAAGGAAGTTTAAGGTATTACATATTTTGACTTTGGCAAGTCAACACATTTATGAGAATATTTTGTATGTGCGGAAAAATTATAGATATCTTTAAAAATAATAGTAGCTTCCATAATTATAGTACTGGTAATAAAGACAAAATTAGCGCACCAACCACAAGGCTGAATAAAACGAGTAATTCTTTCCAAGGCAATTGTATACATTTTTAAAACAAAATCCCTAGTGATATACAAGTGTTGACAATAAATAAATTTAAATCGTACATTAATGTAAAACTGCTTGCTAAGGCGTATTATGTTATAAATGAATATTTAAACGATCCTAGTGCTAGATATGAATTGCTCCAGTAAAAGTTGGTAACGAGACTGAATCTCTCGGCTGCATTTCCAGACTCTGGGGCGATCGTCAACATACACGACTGTTTTAATGCAAAGTGGGAACAATCCGTGTTCCAAGTGGTATCAAATTATTTCAGTAAAATTAGTATTATTATTATTTTCTTATGTAGCCAAGTTCAAATTTCAAGGATCGTCATGCTCGCTTAAATGTCATTGCTTGCGGCGGCGTCCATGCGTCGGGGGCTGTTCTCTGCCTAAAATATAGCGAGGGAGCCGATGGCCATGCGTGATACTCGTGAACGGATGCTACTTGTGGTAACTGGTCGTACATGAATTCGTGTATGCGGTGATGTTAGTTATTTCGACTATGTATTTGCATGTTGTCCACACGAGAATGTAAGTGCGTGCACCATGCTTCCTGCTGATTCCTGCGATTAAAAAGAGTGGCGAAGAGTTTATTGCCATTTCTTCTCTTCCGTTCTACGCCCTTGATTTGAGTATTTTTTTAAATAAAAAAAAAATAAAAATCATTTATTTCAGAATTATTCATATATTTATTATATTCATTATAAATCCATATATTGTTAGTAGAGATACTTATAACTATGTTAGCAAAATTATTAAAACATTAAAACATTTAATTAAAAAAAACTCCGTTGATTCGAGGCATGTACATGAACCCAGTGTCTCAAAACAGCGACGCTTTTGACGTTCATAAGTGTACATTGTAATTATGTGTTACCTATATTAATGAATTATTTTTGACTTTGACTTTGTAAATGGCAAATGCAACAAAATTATACGGGGTTGAAAAGATATCAAAAATGTCGGAAAATGTTTGGTTTAACCATTTTTACACGAATCGCCTTTTGCCTTTTTATTATTGAAGTTAACGCTCACTTTACATTAACAATTTATAAAGAGAGGGCTGAAGGCTGATGGAAGAGACTTTTAAAATATATGATTGTTTCATGTCAAACAGTGGTAATTAAGAAAAACAATCTAAGAATTAAGAAATATTTACAAAAGCTTAGAAAACCAATTCCGTAAACAAAGCCGTTAATCTTACACGCGGTGTCTTCTCATATAAATCCTCCATTTGTGAGTTACACATAATGAAGTATCCAATTAGGAAAACTTTTCCCTCGACGTATAAGAGGTTTCCTAATTTGCACGAAGGATTATATTAATTGATCCGTTACTAGGTACCAATAAGTCGAAAACATTCTATGGAACAAATACGTGGAGTAACTTGGTCAGGGTATGATTAAATTAACATTTGTCAAACAATTCAAAACAATGTTCTTAGAAACAACAATAGTTTACAAGCATAATTCAATTTAAAGCACGACTTTACAGGCTTAAAACATGGCTCAGCCTTTATTCATCATACCATCTGTATCACCTCGACGCCAATCGTTCAACAACTGAGAGTTTTTTACGGCAGTTTTTGCCCACTTTGGTATGTATGTCCGAACTAATTCGACTTAGGGTCCTTCAGTAAAAGAGCGTGCCAATTTTTTTATGCTGGCAGTGAGTGTATATCTGGCGGCTGTATCACGTAACCTCATATGAGACCAGGCTAACGCCCTGACTATCATCCCTAACGATGCCTATTGTTGAGACATATTTTAAATTCTTGCGGCCAAGAAATCCTCCTTCCTGGCTGGCTGAATCCCAAATTTCCCAAAACTTGTAAAATTGGTTATAGGGCAAATATTTCTGGTACAAGTCGAAACTTTGATAAATATTCATAAACGCTTAATGTAATTTGCATGAGGGTTGACCAATTTTAGCACAAGTGGGTGTTATGAAATTAAATAGTTATTATTCATAATAAATACGTTATTTTAGGACAATATCAGTAAACAGGCCTCCTCCGACAGGCAGTGCGATTAACCTTATGTTCGTATCTCAAAAATTGATTGTCTCAGTCGGATGATATACATGCGATAACCCATGCCCATGGACACTCACATTACTAGAAGGCTTGCCGGTGCGTTGCCGGCCTTTTAAGGATTTGTACACCCTTTTCTTGGACTCTTACGCCCAAAATTAATAATGTATCCTCAATCTAAGGCTAAATCTAATCTTGGATTAATTCATATCTAAAGATCGATCTCCAATCTGCATGCCAATATAACACATTTGCTACCCGACTGTTTTGTTTATTCGACAATAGATTGCACGTCATCTTTTTCGTGATCCTTCCCTCTCGACCGCGTTTCGTTAAACGCAATATGTTTGTTCAAGCATACTAAAAGGTTGCTGTTATTGGAATAAAATAAAATAAGTAGGACTATGTATCTATAGTAACAAATATTTTTGGTTATAGCTACTCATATAAACGTTTAAGGTCTCTATTTATATTATTAAATATGATAATTTATGTTTTTTGTGGTAATATGATTTTAGTAAGGAACGGAACGTTTCATTTTTGTGACAACTGACAAATGTCAACACATGGCTTCATGAATTTTTGTGCCCGCTATTTTCTAAAATCTAAATATAAGTGCGGTTTGTTTTTAAGTACAAATTAACATAATATTATAAATTATACAACTATAATCTCTGTCGTAATGGATGTTGAAACCGTAAGTATTTGGTTTATTTTATTTGCATGACGCTGATTTCCCGCCTTTGAGTGTTTTGTCATATTAATGTTATATAAATGTGTTTTATTAGGTAAAAGGTCGACCTCGGTCTAAGAAGCAATGCACGTTTTAACTTAACCTAATACAAGAAAGTAAAACAATTAATAAGAAAGCCACCAACGCCACTAGCTATAAATGAAAAAACGATGAGTGGATTTGCTTGGCGCAGCGACTAAACGCCACGGCTACCACTTGTCCCAGGATATTGCCGCAGCAACTTCGTCTAAAATGAAAGAATTTAAAGAAGAATGCTCGTAAGAGAATTAGCAAAGAATGAAATATAATAATATTATATGCCTAAACAAAAATTAATAGACTAATTTAATAAATGTAAATTTTAAAAACAAACATTTAATATTAAGAAATAAAGAACTTAGAACTAATGAAAAACTAGTCTTAGTTAGAAATGTTTTAATTAAAAATAGAAAAGTTAAGGAAGTAATTGGTTGTAGAGAATATTATTAATTAGCATAGTATAGTTTACTATTTTATAGGGTTTGGTTTACATATAAGAATATAATGAAATAAAGTTTATATTATGTTATGTTTTTATTTATTTTTCCTAATATTTCATCACATTACATGGTTATAATAAATAAAAATTTAATTTTATAGGTAGATTAACTACATAAATTATTCAAATTTTAACTGAGTTTCTTCTAAGAAAAATAAGTACTAGTATTTTATATGCACAAAAGGACATTTAAATACAACATGTTTGTTTCTGCTAGAATTATATTAATTTTCCCAAAATAATAATGAATAAGGCTTGTTCTTTCAGTTATGTCTTGATTTCCTTCATTAACTTCTTGACTTGAAATTGTATCAAGTGTTGGAACTAAAACTTCTGCCGGTATATCTAAAAATTATAATCCTTACAAATATTTTGCATAACAGCTGTGGCAATAATAATAGCTTGAACTTTAGCTAGTGATAAATACAATGTTAAAGCGACATTTCCATACTCCAAATGTTCTGAAAAAGACAAATATTTTAACCTTACATCATGTTTCGTTTGGGTCACATATCTTGCAACTTTTTGACATAGTATAGTTATTAATACTCTAAATTATACTATATATTTACCTGTCTATAGTATTCCTATTCTTAATGTGTACTTCATCATATCTCTGGTCAGCCAGAGAAATGGTATTAATAAATATGGTATATTTGAGTAAGCACTATTACCAACCATACAGTGATCTCTCAATAGACCTGTATCATATTAAGCTATAAACAAATATACCTGTTAATTTAGTTGGCACATTTATCAAGTTCTACCTTCTTATCAATCAATTTGAATTAACTTGTAGAACTGAGTTTACAAAAGTTGTTGCATCATGAGCGGCACCAGGCCATGGGGCACAACATTAATAAATTTTATTTCTGCATCACACACAGCCTGTACATTTAAAGAGAAATATCCTTTTCAATTACGATATTATTCACCAATTACGTCACCTAAAGAAAATAATGCTGCTTATTATTATTACAACTTCATACTATAATGTACAATGTTAAATAATATATAAATTACTTACATGTTGATTGAATTCGTAAATGAGTGCAATCAATGGCAACAATTCTAAGAAATCCAGCAATTTCATGTTATTTTTCTGTACTCTGTTGGTGTATAAAAACATACTCGTAAGCTAGCTTATCACTTGCAGATGATATATCACCAACAACTTCACTATCCCAATCGGGTAATTGCATTAAAACTTCCAAATCACTATCACGAGAACTGGAGGACGACGAAAATGAACACATTTTACTAATGAATATAAAGTTGGATGATCGTAATACCGATCCATAAGCCATAAACCTACAAATTTCTCCGATAACTATCCGGAATTGATTTGGCCAATCTGAGCAACTGTCAAAATGGACATACAGGTTATTGGCATGTGTAAACACTAATTTTCATACAGAGGGCAATCTTCAATCTCTGATCGGTCCTCTGAAGATTTGGTTGAAAAAATAAATTGGAAACTCAATCTATGATATGAATATTGGCATGCTTTTCTGTAGAAATGTATTAAATTGTCGATCTAAGTAGGCTAAAATGGGATTGAGATTGAATATTAGTTTTGGCCGTAAAAGACCAAATCACGATCCTTTCAATAGTATCCTATTATTTCAGGCTGTACAACTTCAGTTTCAATGAGTTTTCACGGCTTTGTAATTGTTCCTAACGTTTCATTATCTATTAGAATGAGAGTTTAGCGTCGAACTGGGACCGTTTCCTCGACAAATTTGATTGTCTTAACACTCTCGGGGGAGTTATAAAGGCCATTGGAAACAATCTGATTTCAGATGGTTTTTAGCGGCACTTAAACTTGTTTAAGTTCCTTGTCCTAAGAAACTTGTTTTAATTTATCTCAGTCCCAGTCTCTGCTACTGTATTAAAATTGTTTGCCCCTAAAGCCTAAATCGAGGACCATAAGACAAGTTATAATATTGTTACGAGCTAGGAGATCGGATAGAAAATGCCGTAGATTTCTTCAAAGGTTTATTTCTTGATAAATCAATGAGGAATTTATGAGCACAAATTGATTGCAGAAATGCCCTTATAACACACAAAAACACAGTCACTAATTACTTCAATTATGCACACTTCACAACAGTACTTTATCACTTATATTCACTTTATTCGCACTTTATCGCTTCGGTGTTTCGCTCTTGTTATCGCATTCCAAACTAAAGGCGCCTAGTCGCGGTTGGGCTCGCTTATATATCCCTGGGAATAATTCTAACAATATTCGAGAACTTTCTAAGCGGGCTTGCTACTGAGTAGCGGTTGCACAATTCTAGAACGTCCGCACTCTTTGTCTCTTTCGCACGTTGCTCCGTCCTTGTCGTACGGCGTTCTAGCGTGCTCAGTCTAGTTTCGAGAAAGTTCTGATCTTCTCTCTCTCTCTCGTATCATTTCGTCCTTGTCTCACACCTAGAAAGTTCGGTCTAGAATATTCCTTCATCAAAGGGGTATCCTAGGCCTGAAAACGCCTGAAAACGGGTCTCCTGAAAACTGCACCACTCGACTACACATGTTCTGAAACTGACTGAAAAAATGTTTCAGCTTCCTGAAAACTAGGGTAACATTATGGAAATTACAATTTTCTAATATGTGATTGACCCTCTCCTGAAACGGTCAGAAATCATATTACAGCCTGCTGAAAAGTTCTCTAAGTAGTGGAAAAACCTAGAAACATTGTAGTCGACCCGTATTCGTAACAATATATTTATCAATACTTTTAATTAATTACAATTTTACGTATATTATTTAAGTTTTTGGCGAAGTTTTGTTTTTATATTTATTATTGCCTATACTTAAGAGTCCATTATAAATGTAATGCACCGCTCGAATGAGAAAAAAATACATTAAAAACTAGTTTTAGTCATCTCACTATACAAAAAACTGTACAAACGTAAAGTTTTAGGAATAATAGGGTGTGGTATGAAAGGGTAATTCTAGTGCGTCCGTGTGATTCGTGGGGCATTCATCTCGGAGCGCCAGGGCGGAATAATTGGCCGCCCAATGGATTAACTGTGATTTGGCCCAACGCTCATCTACGGGGATCATGATCGACTGATTAGTAATCGGAATCACGCATAACATTCGTTCTGACAATTATTACTATTCTAATTACCAGTTTTTTATTTACTTGCGTAACCAGCCCAAATACCCAAACTTTAAAAGCCTTTTAGCCCTAAGTACCAAATCATAAATCTACTTATATTATAGGCTTAGGCAATAAAAGTCTAAAAAAATCTCCTATCAAACTGAAAAAAAAGATCTAGCCTTCAGTCCATCCAATTTGAAGAAATGATTTAAACTTTTTAAATATGTTCAAGTGAAACCCCTTTTATCGAAAAAGTTTTCGCTAAATATTTAACTTTCATTTTAACATATCAAACAAAAATTAGAACTTGAGCAACTTTTAAATGAAATCAAGCGATAACTTGAAATGTTGTTACAAGAGATCTCGAATGAATCAAATTTAGATAAAATAAAAGTTGAATCCGAGTTAAGTATCAAAAAGGTATAATAAAACAAAGTTCAAAGCAAGATCTCAACAACACTGCGATTTCCTTCAAAGCATATCTTGGAAAACTATGTGAAAATCCTTTGATTTTAATCGCTGTCTTTGCGAAGAAAAAATATTTTATCATAATACAACATAAAGGAAAACTTGTTCACGATTTACTAGAATAGCATTTGTTATTACTAAATGATCATATTCTTCAAAAATATACTGCTTCTCCATCAAAATATCTAAAACGTGGGGTTCAAAAACTTATAAAAAATATGAAAATGTACGTTCAACAATGATTCCTATTTTAACCATAATGTAGTCAAAATAAAAAAAGTACAAAGGAATTTATTTAGATGATGCAAATTTTCCTTCAAACCAAAGGTATGTTTATATTTAAAGGCTCTCACCCTTTTCCATATGAAGTAGGTGACATTAATTTGTAGGCTTTTGACTTAATTAGGCACTAAGCATAATTATGATGGGTTACTAGTTATTCTAGAAAGCCAACCATCGTGCCAATTATAAAGCGTTCCAAATTATATGTCCTGTGATTATTTGCCTACGTTGTGTTAGGAAATTATTTTAAAATATACTAATATATATCCCGCGTAATATGAGGTATGTCGCATTGATTGAAAACAAAAAGATAGAAAATTAAAAACTTTTATATAACTTTGGTTTTGGTTAATCTCGACTTCTGTTTTCGATATTTGTCAGCATCGACTAACATAATAATTGAAAATGTGAAAGTCTTTATAGCATGAGCTTTTGCCGCTCAGTAGTTTTTATATATCGTTGTGATACATAACAAATAAAGATGTCGAAGGTCCTTAAATTGAATAATTGATTGTCAACAGTAAAATAATGCTCTTGCTTGTAGATGGATAAAGTCTAAAAAATAATAATTGAGGGCAAACTCTGAAAAATATTGACATAAAAACGTCGTTGCCCTTTAGAGCGGCGGTTTTTCTTTCTAATGGCGTCCTGAATAAAATTGTTTACATGAATCTGGGAGGCCTTTGAATTTTCTTTGGACTTGATGAAATAAGTGAAAAATAAACTTTATTGTCAAAGTTCAACGACAGTTCACTTGTTATTGATGTTTGTTCGTATTGTTATTTATTGCAAGTATTTTATCTTCTAAATTCAGTCGCTCGTGTAGGTGTCTTTCAAGCATAAAATTTTAAACTGCTTTTAATATACTTCTTAACAAGTCAAAAAACTATATATTTTTTATTCTATGCTCTAGGAGGCGCCCTCCACGGCCTCGCCTCGCGGCCTGTCGCCGCATGTGGGTGGCACTACAAGTCAGCAGATTGCTATCGGATGCGGCCTTTTTTTCCTACCCTTGGGAGTCCATTTGCTTTTCGTCGGGTACTCCAGATGCCGTTGTTGTTTGTGTCGCCGAGGTGGTCGTGCGGGGTATGGACTTAGGGTCCTTCAAGAAACGGAAGAAAGAGGGCACTTACTAATTCCTTAAAAGGCCAGCAACGCACTGGTGAGCCTTCTGGCAATGTGAATGTCCATGGGTGGCGGTCAGATGAGTGGATTTAAGCGAGTAAGCGAAGATTTAGAATGTATTGAGGACATCCTAGCTGAGTTTTAAACTTTTCAAATAACGATTAGCAAAATATCCATCGTTTTAAAGATTACAAAATAATACATTATTAATTATATTATATTTACTATACATATATATTATTGTTATTTACGGTAGACGTAGTTAACCTAGCAAATTGTTTGCGGTGAGCAAATTTACAAATATGAGCTTCTGTCGTCGATAAAACGGAAATTGCCCATAAAATTATACGCAGACATGACAAAAAAGGATTTACGCTAACTCATAAACGTAAATTTCACTTCAGTAAGTAGAAATTTGATACTCGCGATGGAAAAAACATGAAAAACGAACCTAACACGATTGTGATCTATCTGCGAAATCGTGGATTAGCCATTTGAGCACCATTGTTTACGTCTGTCTGTTCCTAAACAAAGAAATGTAACTAATATAAACTAGTAGTACTACAACAGATAATCAAATAGAAATAAATTGTGTATATTTCTAAGTATAGGCGTAGTATAAGGCGTAAGTATGTTTATACGTTGAAGCAGATAGATTATTACAATTAAGATCCATTTGAACTATTAAGTAATACTATCACTCTTCACTGCAATGTTATGGCGAAGGTGCCTTAAATTTGATGAACAATGGCGAAAGTTCGATCGTCCGTGTTTGCTAAGACTACTTCCAAAGCTATTTGTCCTTCGACGATTGTTAGAAAGCAAATATTAATGTTCCGAATGGGAATAATACAACGTAATCGATCCACTGTTATTGCTAATCGGTTATGGGCTTACTTATATATAATATTATATAAATTATGTTTACTTACGCTTCGCATTTACCAAGGAGAGTGTTCAGAGGAGTTGTTCGGTCTAATACCTGCTGCTGAGTTTCATCATCGGACGACAAGGCAGAAACCAAAATACCATCCGTATCACCTTGACGTCCATCGTTCCACAACTGAGCGTTTCTTAAGGAAATTTCTGCCACGCTCTACACCTATGTGAAACCAGCTGCCCAATGAAGTACTTCCGAACCATTTCAATTTAAGGTCCTTCCAGAAAAGAGTGTACGAATTTTACAAAGGCCGGCAGGGCGCTTGCCAGCCTCCTTCCCGTCTGCCTCCTGTAACATTAAAAGAAAAGTTATTTTTTACTTGATTTATTTCTAGATTTTATTAATAATTAAAGCAATTAACAAAATCTACATTTAGATGTTGATATTACAATAAAATATTCTATTATTATTCCACCATTTGCAATGCTACGCAAAAACAACTGAAAGTCAATTGAAGCTACATAGATAGCCATCATTTGATAGCCTAGATACAAAAGACACTCTACTATGAGTGTCTTTTGTATCTCTATGCATTTAGAGAAGTTTCCGTATAACTTCCACTTCCAAAAGATTAAAAGCTAGGAAACCATTATAAATTTATGTAAAATATATATTGATCCTTAATTACGTTAATATTAATATTAACGCCATTTATTTGGGTGCCATAATCTTTACCGACGCTTATATATATATTTTTAATTTGATATAGGACTAGATTTATATTTATTTGTTTAAATGTATATTGTTTTAACTCGTTTTATATAAATACGGGATAAATAAATGGTACCCGTAAATCTCAAATGATATAAATTGTATTATATTGAGCGTGAAATTGCAATCTCCGAGATCAAACTGCGAAATAAATGAATCCTGAATCGCAATCAAATGTTTCGACATTGTGACAATGTGAATAAATTCCATCGTGTACTGAACTTATGTCCTACGTCTAAGGCTGTCAGGAATATTCCCGAGGGTAAGCCTCGATTACAACAAAGAGATTTTGGCAATATATGAAACAGATAACAGATACAATTTCAACATAAAAACGCTATATTGCGCATTCATTGTCTTAGAACGGATCAATTTTTATTGCCTTTTGTTTATAGGATTACCAACATATATGTCATTATTTCCATGAGTATTCCATGCGATCTCAGGTCAATACTCGAATCGTTTTAATTTAGTCTGTCTTAATAAAAATGCTTAATTTACGAACACGTTGAACTAACGACTGAAGAAGTATTAGTATAAAGAGGACATTATAAGTTGACGTCGGTTGGTGGCGATGATGACAAAGACGTTAATGAGAGATGATGAAAAATTTTAATAATAGGCTTTGAGTGTGCCCTAAATAAAAATGACAGCATGAGATGCAGATGCATTAGACTCAACGACAAATCCAATCAATATAATCTTATGCACGAAAGTGTAAAAACTAAAGTGAAAAATGATTGAAAACTGAATTAAATAGCGAAAACTAGGTACGGTGCCTTAAAATGTAAAATCTTGTATCAAATCAAAGAATTGAAAAAGCTCTGGGGTTTGCATAATACTCCCGTTTATAGATCGTTCATGGTTTTCATAATTAGTGCAATAATCGGGAAAATAAAGCGTATCACACGAAATCCTACAATTATTATGCACGCACACGGCTGCACCTAATTAGTATCACAAACATTTACTGCTATTGTGCGTTGATTAATTAAATTTGATTGAAATCGAACTGTATCAAATCGCTAATTTTATGCGATAATCTGACTTTTGACTTCTCCTTGACTTAGCTCGCTTTCTATCGCTATGTATTTAATTCAATATTACCTCTTGGTTTGAAGACAACAGTCCAGTTTCGGTAACAAAATATACATTTCAACCAGGGTATAAATATCCAATTGACGCAATAAATCTACGCATTTGAACAAATAACTAAGTGACTACGACTATTTTTTTTATATTTACATTATCATTCGTTAAATGTAAATCTGACAAATATCTATAAAACATAATAAGGTATTTTAAGTATGTATACTCAAAGTCAATGTGTTAAACGGAAGCAATGGTAGATGTTATTTATTTCATTTAAAATTAACTATCACAATTGTTTACTCGTTTAACAACTGATAAGTTCCACGGACGTATAAATGGACACACCGTCCCTATATTATACCTAAAATGAATACAAAATATCAATTTAATTATCTTTCTGATCACGTCAGCGGAAATTTGAATTACTTCGGACATTCGCAAGGAAATACAACAGTTACCTTAAGCAAAATCTTTCTTTTGCACAATCATTTGAACATTTATTCGTGACTCGAATTAAAATGACGTTCCAACTTGCACGTATATTTTATAATATATCAGTAATAATACGCATTGGGTTAGGTTACCTAAAATTAACTGAAGCTTCTCACAAACCCTTCATATTAATAACAAGAAACACCATTTAGTGCCGCTATTTAATTTTATTTGAACCTAATAAAGTATTATTTTTACATTACGCATTCACAAGTGTGTAAATCGTTCAGTAATGAAAAGGGAAGCTATAAAGCCTTATTTAAGATATTTTTTTATTTTTTTATCTCTTTGTATCAAAAAATACACACTTAAACTAGAAAAATCTTAATAAACTAGGTAAGTAAGTAATGTAAGTAAAACACACATTCACCTCTGAATAAAATAACACCAAAGGACTATTGCAACTCTTTCGGAATGTCAATTGGCATTTGAAATTTCATAATTGATTTAAATCTTCGCGTTTGAATATTAAGTCAAGTTTGACGTTGGATTTAATAGCATTTCATTTGTAATCTACGCACAATATCCTGCTTCGCATGTCAGTACTAACCTTATGCAAATTGTTGCAAAATAATATCCGATACTTATAAATTGTGTAAGTATTTTTGGAGGATAACATGATCGAAGCGGATACAGAAAAGCGATGCGCGCGTGTTTAATATAATATTAAATTCTAATTCACTATAAAATACTACAGTGGGATAAAATTTAAGTTAGAAAAAGTTACTCGTGTAAAATAATATATATATAATAATTGTTAGATTTTCTGTAATAAATAAGTGTTTATATATTATAGTAAATACAATATTTTATCACCATGACACTTTTCTATAAAAATCGTCATCATACGTGCGATTCAAAATGTTATGCAAATTTATGTCTCTATCTATTATCCTCGAACCGTAACATTATATATACAATAAAACACAAAACGGTACTCATAAATTAAAACAACAGGCAACACAATTCAATTATTTGTTTAACTGTAAAAATTGAGGCAAACAATATTCTAAACCGAAATGAGAGTTTGTTTTTAGGCCTCCATCCCTGTAAAGTTTATTAACCTCGCGTAGGCACTCTCGTAGAAGGAGGCTGCATCATTTTATTTCAGAGGTCTACGTTGAAACCCAAAGTCAGCTACAGTCGGCGATCGGCCGTCCCGATGAGTAGACGCGATTGTAGGGAAACCTCTCTTTGAGCACGGCGCGTGTTCTTCGACTTCGAAAACTTTACGAAAGTTATATTGTGAAATTACTATTTTTGCTGTTTAAATTAAGAAAAGAAGAGAAGGGAAAACTAATGTTAATGTAAATTTAATCTATTATTAATCGCGTATCTTGTAAACCTTGATTGGAGTGAATTATAAACAGTTTGTAGTGTTTAGAAACAATTGAATTTTGATCGCTTGTGAATTATACTGTTATGATCTTTCGTTTCCTGTATGCAACGACGGAAATTGGCGCACGAGTCGAAAACGAACACGTTCGAAATAGCCTTAGCTGCTTCCTATAGTAGAAAATATACGTAAGTATATAGTATGTAGTAATTCTGTAACAATACGCTCTGTTTTCTGAAATTAGCGTCATGTTTCATATAGCAAACGTTAATTATTCTCATAAAGAACATTTATTCAATGTAAAAAATCTTGAACGATTATGTTCATAACAGACCTGTCAATGTCCAAAATAACTTTAAGTATATATATTTTTTAAAAAATGTTGCGTTTGAGGCAGGATTTTACCTTTTCTTGTAGACTAATCTTTAACGCTTAAGAGATTAGCTTGATAAATAAGTATGGAATTATAAAAGAGTACTAGATCACAAAAAGACATATCCGGTATTGTAGTGGTGGGTATAATATAAAAGGCGTACAATAGGTCGTAAAATAATATTTAAATTTATTGTATTTTGACTCTTTTTGGTGGAGTTATAATAAACTTTGAAGACTATTCAAACTCAAAATAACTTTATTCATATAGCTAAGCAAGTACACTTATGAACGTCAGAAAAGAAGTTAAATTAATTGTAAATTTACATTTACTACCAGTTCGCTAGTCAAGGGTGTAGAGCGGGCAAGAAAAACTGGCAAGAAACTTTCCGCCACTCTTTTTTAAAACGAATACAATTTCCATATAAGGAGTGGTTCATCTTCTGGAGTCTAGTTGGTCATACACTCAAATTGGTTCTGTTTCGAGTATTATACTAGTGAAAGTCACCATTTGTTTAAAAATCGTTTATATTTTATTATACATACAACAGGGTTTCAAGAATATATCGATCAGATAGTGTCATAATATTGAATTCTTTAACCTTATTTCGTACCGACTCCCTTGGTAAAACACAACAAATACCCCGAACAGCCCGCTTCTGCAGCACAAATATGGATTGAATCTCTGCAGCAGCACCCCACAGTAGAATACCGTCCGACATAACGACGACACGACAGAAATTCAAAAACGAGTTATTTGCATTGTATTTAACACCAGCGTAAGTAGCTTTAATTATTTGATTTAGCTATTATTAATCTGCGTAATACGCTTGCACAAATAAACGTTAATAAACTCAATTATATTATTGAAGATTATGACAAGTAAACCACGATATGTACATGTAGCCAAGGATTCTCCTAGAAGCAATTAACACCTCTCGCGTATGCGTCACCGTCACGTCATTTCACTTCAAAAACGGTCGCAGAACCATTAAACCTCAAGCGTTGATTTTAAAAGCTAAAAGAGGGCGAGACGTTAATATTTGCATTCTTTGGTGTACCCATTTGTTTAACAAATGCTTTAAACATAAATAAAAAATGTTTTTAAAATAAAAATAAAGAGATACAGTTGTAATCTGCTGTTGCCGTTAGAACCTAATATGTGATTTCTAATAAAGCTGCTTTGAATCGCTGCGACATAAAAGAATTTTCTGAGAAATGACCGAGCAATTGACCCAGTTTTCTTGAATTTCAATATAATAAGGATGTTAGCTGAGAGGTCGGGAAACAATAAAGTATGACAGGCTCAAATGCTGCGAAGCGTACTAAAATTCATTCGTCTCTCGTTTTATGAAATGGGTTTTCTATTAAACTCTTGTACGTGTCTAGCTAATTTACAATGTTGAAAAATGAGTATTTAAAATAACCATTACTCATTTCAACTTTAGGCAGTAAACTCAGCAAACACAACTGTGTTGTATTGACGACGAATCCATTTTTTAGATCTAATAATGAATACGGAACTTGCAAAGACAGGTGCACAACAGCCAGTAAACAAGATGACATATTCTGTAAACAAAGATGTTTTAGAAAACCGCTTCTATCGATTTATGGCGTTAAGCTTGTTGGCTTTTGGGGCTTACATAATATCTTAAGTTCGCAAAGGGTTGTTTGTGTTGCGAAAGTCTCTTGTTTTAATTGCCTATGTAAAACAATTAGTATTTAGTTTAAGGAATTTAGAAACTTAGATCTTTATCTTAGAGTTTACAAAATACTTTTAAAACCTTCGTCTATTCCATATTTACTATAGGTATAGGTTTGTTACGATTCAGTCGTGAATGTGTAACATAGCGGTTTTTTGGGGATAAAAACCTAGTTAAGACAATCATTTTGTAACGATTTCTTATACTAAACTGCTTACACATTGTGAATGCATAATATCATAGCGCATCATGTCGCGTGTCTACAAGTGTTGCATTAGAGATGCTGTTGATCAATCATATTCAAACGGAAAGCGTCAACGTATCGTCGTTTTGTGTACATTCTCGCCACCCACTACATCTATATTAATGTATTTTTGTATAGGAGCTATAACTATAGATTTATTATTCATGCTCTAAAATATTTCACTTTTTAAGAATAATTAATATGCTGAACATGACATGAGCAAAAGAAGAGGTCTGGCGAGTTTTCAAGGTCAGTCGAAGTTACATTACAAACTGTTCAAAACTGCGTAGTTTTTACCGCCCCTTGGGTATTTTGAAGATTGTAAAGAGAGTAATAAATCAAGTTGATGAATAAGAATAACTTACTTTAGCAAACGTATGCACGCTTATTTAGGCAGAAAACCCTACCTAAGTTTAAACTTGTGTGCAGCAGAACTGCACTTTATAAAAGAACATTATCGGAAGTGATACTTGAAGTGGTGCACTTTTAATAAATATGGATCAGACCAAAAAAATCATTCATTTCATCCTCTTCCTTCGACTTCGACCCTAAGCTAAGACTGCCAATATCCATTTGTGATCTAATATCCTTTGGCCGCTATTCGTCGATTTACATCAGGAATGCTATGATTTTGTCACGATTTTAGAGTTTATTTTTTTTAACATTCCGTAAATTGTATATGACAAGCAAACCAGTTATATGTTACCAACATTTTTCTCCTATATATAAGGTATACATTATCCCAGACCTGAAGAGGAAAATTCGCAAGGTAGGGATAACAATGAACACCTCCAAAACTGAAGCCATGACGAATTCATCAGACGATATTATTATTGTAAATGGATAGTCAAGCGAATATGTGAAAGAGTAGACATGCCTGGGCCAACAAATATCAACCACTGATATAATGTCAAAATAAATAGATTGAACAAGAATTGGGAATGTTACTGGGGCCTGAAGAAAGTAATGAAAAACACCGTAATAAAAATAATTGTCAAAACAAAGCTATATAACACCTGCATAATTCCAGTCTTAACATACGGTTGTTAAACTTGGGCACTAACTAAAGTGCAAACAAGATAATTGAAAACATGCAAGACAGCGACGGAAAGAAGCATGCTAAATATCAGGAAGGCCGATAGAACCAATAATAAAATCATAAGAAACCACACGAAAATTGATGACCTCACACCTAGAACACGAACATTGAAATGGAAATGGGCTGGTCATATAATAAGGGGTATAGAAAAGTGGAACAAAAATATCATATCTTGGTACTTAAATAAGAGAAGAAAAGGAGGTAGACAGTTTCGAAGGTGGGAGTACGAAATAAAATCCGTAACTGGGAAAATATGGATAAGGGAAGTTCAGAGCAGCTGCTATGTGCAGAGTGGAAAGAAATGGGGGCCTTTGCCAAAGACTAGTTTAAGACTTAAATTATGTAAAATTCTGGCTTTCATTTATATTATACATTATTTCCTTTCTTGGTTCATCACAAAATGGTTTTAAAATCAGTGTATTAGTGTTAGTGAAACAGTGTTTACACTGTTTACAAACCATAAAAGTTTGTTTTTTGAGATTTAAAATAAAATTTTGCGCTTGGAGGAAACGCCTAAAACAAAACATAATTTATATGTAATATAAAAATCTAACTCCTAAAAACCTTTCAGGAATTAAATACGAACGAAATCTAATATTTACTCATCATCAGACTTGGAAAATTCAATCCAAGTAATACGATTAATTTGAATGTTGTCGACGTCTCAAGGATTCCCAGATAAATTGGAAATGAAAAAGTCTGACTTACTTGGGCCATGTCAGCAATACGGCTGCTAGTGACAGCTGGCTGCCTGAGGTCAATCACCAAGTCGCATCAACACAACTCCGATACGTGCTTTCAATGGTTAATTTGTTAAATTTTATAGTAATACACTTCCTCGGATAGTTGTCAGAGTTGAACGTATCATGACAATATATTAATAAAATATCCAAAGGCGTTACAGCATTAGCTCTGGTCTAGTGAAGTCATATATAGTGCAGGCTAATAATAATTTCGTACAAGCAAGTGAAGAAGTATGTACGTGAAACCCTTGTTCTTAACCTATAACAAAAAAAATCTCTCTTTTTTATTTAATGTCTGAGAAACAAACGCGGTTGCCTGTTTTATAAATTCGTTTGAAAAACTTTGTTTACAATTTTATAAATATCTCTTGTTGTTTTGGTAAATTGAACAAACATTTTCAGGAATAAAATCGATATTTCAATTAAGCATAATAATATTTATCTAATCCAATCAATTGTAACTCACATCTACGGTTAATTCACATTTTAAGTTTGATTAACAATGCACAGATATATAAAATTGTATATTTTTAATAGTTGAGAGAGAATAGTAATTCTTGTCTCTTGTCCTCTGAAATGACAATAGTTTACGTGTGGTAAATTATCTTAAACAACTGAACGTCGCCGATTCCTTTACGGTAGTAGGACTGGAATAATGACGGGATATAGGACTCCAGTGGGTTGAATTACATTCGAAATATAATCCAGCAATCTACGTAAATGCTATAATTTACGTCATTTTCCCGTTTCATATAACGATTCCGCCTTTATTGTGCTTCCAGAACCCCGTAGATCCTTTTGCCAATAAATTAAATGTGATAATATAGTAATAAACATGTCTTTTCGATACTTCTCTGAAAATATACTTGTAAAATAAGGGTTACAAAGGTAATGAATTTATTAGAAATATTTGTTTCAAATTGGTTATAGGTAAATAACTCTAAATCATAATTAGCCCTTGTGCCTTCTATATGTCTTTATTTGCATTAGTATTGTCATTTAAGTGTCAAAAAATGTATGGTGTGCTTGTTATGAAATTTAGACGGTCATAGTCAGCCACACGCCGTGATCTCATCTGGTTAATGTTAATCTGAAAAGTTAAAACAACATACTATAGTAAAAACACCAAGAAACTTACATTCCAGAAGGTAGCTCTACATATTTGGAATACGAATCCGATCAATGTGCCTACATCTAAGTAAGTGGTTTTATATTTATCACTTGGCCGTGTTTCGACGCCCTTGTCACACAAATCTTGAAATAGTGTTTATTGTTCCCATTTTCGTTAAGAAAATTCTACAATCTCTTATTTATTATTAGATAAGACATGATTTCTGGTTTAAAATAAATTGTAATAATATTACATTGCAATGCATAAAGCAAATTTTTTTTCCTATTTTTCCCCATAAAAAAGATATTTACTTTTTCCTTACTACTATTTACTTTAAGAAGATAGAATTTAAAAATCGTAGCCTACGGGAACCTACTAGAGGATAAGGGAATAAAGTTATTGTTATGTTTTTTACCCAGTTTTCTTATGTTTAGTATGTGAAGACAAACTTACAGGTCATTTTAAAAACGAATACTTATTATTATGCAGAAACGAAACAAAACTACTTCATACAAACACTCTCAAGGCAATTTCTCTCTCTTGTTCTCTACTTAGCTCCTGCAAAACTTTTTATAATCTCACTATAGTCTCTCGATTCGCCTATTTCACCACATTTTAGGAAATCATAATATCCAATATTTTTTTTAATATTTCCGAACGATAATAAAGCATACAATACTCCTGATGTTCTTGAAGTTGAATAGTGACCTCAAACCATCATCTGTCGGCTTCACCCTGAATCACCTCTCGAAGTATTAGCGAATATTAACCACGCATTCGCGAATTACCTGTTCTACTGTTTATTTACTGAGTCAATCTAATTTTGTAAACTCGTGTACAATACGTTACCTTGTGTTCAATTTGGATTAACAATCATTAATAAAAACTTAAAGTTTAAACATCATCTCTCAAGGTGAGGAATTCGATTCCCATTAAAGAAATATTAGTTTATAGTTGGTAAGCACATAATGGGCTGATCTGGCGTGTAGGCACATGCCTTGGTATTAAGGATAATATTCACAAGGAAACGGGTTGCCTGTGTCATACTCTAATGCTGTACACACTCACATACACACATCTTCTATATGTTTTAGTACCTACTACGAAGGACTTAATGTCATTTATCAGTCTTAGGCGAATATAATAAAATATAATTGATAGATCAGCTGAGGTGGAGATGGTACTTAAGTCAAACAAGTGACTTTTTTTCTTTTGTCTAGACGCGGTTTATATCTTAACTTTTCCTGAGATAAGAAGGTGCAAGGCGCATAAAATAACACTTAAAAGCGAAAACAGACACCTCGTTATAACATAAATATTTAGAAAATATTAATTAAGCTCCACCGCAAGTTGCCTACAACGTTCCTATTAAATATAGCACTAAGGCCGAGTCATTACGGAAACAGTTAAGTTAGGTGAGTTTGTCTGCAGATTTATAATAGGGACGAACACGATGCGTTTTAAGTTACTCATATTTTTCTTTGATAATAAATTTAAATAGCAGTTTTATATTGATAGTATTAGTTTAATTATACGATGTATTCAATGGGAAACACTAAAACGAGAAACGAAATACAGTCAAGCGACCACAACTTTAATTAAAAATAGCAATCGCATATACTATGCAATAGTAAAAATGAATCGATATAAAAACTAATCTAAAAATAATAATAAGACATAATACTGTTAAACATGAATAAACTGTGGTTACGGAGTTACGAGTGGAAATGCACGATCTCACGCGGAGTTTAACCGATAAGACAATAAAACGTATAAAAATAAAATCGGTTCGAGACAGTTAAACTGAACCCCAGACACGTGCATTACTTAGTTTAAGAGCTTACTAATACGCGGTGATAAAAAGCAAATAAAACTTGATCAGAACAACTCACGGATTATTCTAAGCTAAGCGTTTCATTGACTTCAATAATACTAGGCGAAAATTGCCAACAATTTACTAAACGGAACATATTAAGAAATAGCCTTTTTTACTCGAAAGTATATTAGATAAGTCTGTGGAATTTACATTTTTTTTTAGATTTAGGAGGGTAGTGTAAAAATCTCCCCTTTCCTAAAAAGGTTAATAATAAAGAAAGTCCATTTACTTAAAAGGCTTGGCGTCTCGAAAATCGAAATATCGTCATGATATTTATGGACGACGCGAAGCCCGCTGCAGGACCCGCGTTGACCCGCGTTAGCGCAAGCATTTTTGCTTGCAATAGTTGAAATTGCATTTATTATTATTTCATTAGTGTTGTATAAAAATACAATACAAATGAAATAAAAATAGTCTGAAGCTCTTGTACTAACCACATTGACGAGTGATCGTAAAATAATAATCGTGATTGGAATAAAATTGTTTTTTTGCCTCAAATGGATACAACAATTTGGTTTATTTGGACTTTTAAGGCTACTCTTATGTATTTTATAAAATTTCGCCAACTCATCAACAATACCATGTAATATTAAAAAAAAATAAACAAATAAATTATAATTCAAGAGCTCCGAGTAAAGCGAGTCGAATGCAGGTATTTGTTTTAAAACATCGCAACCATATCGATTTCCCTCAGCCCTCATGTTTTATTCGCATAACATTACAACGTGTGCGAAAATCAATTTTCTCTGTCAATAGTTTACACTAGTCGGCGACTTAAGTGAAACGCCCTCCAACATCATTCTTTCCAAAGGATGTATATTTCCGTTATTATTAAACATTGGAATCGGACAGACGGTTCTCCGGAAATAGGACTAGCACCCATGGCCATAAAGCTTGGTGTGATGACAAAAACAATAATTATTAAAAAAAAACAGAACTACAGATTATACCTCACATTTGGATCGAGACTTTTCTTTATAAACCTTTTCGTATTTTCGCGCAATCTTTGATGTAAACGCCATAACTCAGAAAAGGAACCCATTCAATATTATTCTATTTGCCTCAATAGGAGAACAATCTCTTTGAAACTTTCTCTTTGTCCCTTTGAGTCCATCATGAGAATTGGCAAGTTCAATTTACGATAGAGAAGCTTAAAATAATTAAATAATAAGGAGGGCAATACTACATAAGAAATAAAAAATACGTAGTAATTTGATATATACGAGCCAAGGCTGCATTTTGCTCACTCAGGCGGTCTTAGATTTTTAAGGGTGGCGATTTCCTAAATCATGGGAGTTACGCTCCGAGGGTAAGGCCAGTGGGTCTCTTCAACTGTTACTTTGCGTTCATTCGCTTATTGTTGTTTATCAATTGTTGCACGCGAATGTTAAATATAGAGTAAAATTAAATCCTTAAATTATTATTGAAAGAAGTTCCGATGACCCAGAAAACGTACATTAAATGGTACACTTATATTTATATAATGAAGTCGCTGGGTAATGGAATTCTCGCTTTAAGCCAAAATTTCATATTCTGTTTTCGCCAATTCTACGACGCCAATTTCCTAGATAAAAATAAAATCCTACAATGTACGAATTCTTACAATAAATTAAATATAAAAAATACTCCCGTAAATGTTTATATTAGTCATAGAAAACATTTGTTTTATAGAATACTTAGTCTGTTCATAAATACTGTTACAATTGAAAATTAACAAAATATTACATTTGAATTTAGAATCTGTCATTTTAACATCATTGTTCATTGGTTTTTCTCATTTTGGCGCCAATACATTGTACAATATTTTGCGATATTAAAATGCAATGTGGTGATAAAGAGAACCAAATCGCTGTGATTGCATTACACAGAGTAGATATGGAGCCAAATGCAATTTTTAAAACTCTCCATAAGCTCGGTATTAGCAAAGTTTGTGTACCGGGCTATTATTAGGTACATCGAGACCTCCTCTGTTTATGAAAGAAAAAGATCTGGCCGTCCACGTAGTGTTCGTACGAAAAAGTTGGTCAAAGCAGTATTGGAAAGAATTCGAAGAAATACTGTGAAAGCAAAAGATTTTATCTCGGGAGATGCAGATAACACCTAGAACCATGTTGAGTATTTTAAAAAGTGACTCAGGACTTGTATCCTATAAGAGACGTACTAGTAATTTCTTAACTAATAATTTAAAAAAATAATAGGGTGGTTTAAAAGAAAAAACTACTGAAGCGGTAAGCAAAGGGAGGTCACAGAAAAAAATTGTTTGCGGATGAGATTTTTTTTACAATTGAGCAACATTTTATCAAACAATGTAACAGTATTTATGCTTAAAGCTTTAAGGAAGCAGTCGACAGAGTGCAATGTGGGCACTATCCGACTTCAGTGATGGTTTGGGGGGGTATTAGGTATGATGGAGTGACTGAGCCATATTTATATGAAAAAGGTATCAAAACATCGAATGATGTGTAAGAAGATACCATTCTTGAGAAGGTAGTGAAGCCCATTAATAACACCATGTTCAATAAGCAAGACGGCGCGGGTTATAAAGCTTGGTCTACGCAGTCTTGGTTGGAAACAAACGTTTGGAACTTCATCCAGTCCCAATCTTAATCTGCTGAATTATGATTTATGGTCAGTTTTAGATAGTACGGCTTGCTCTTAACGCCATGATAATTTGGAGTCCCTAACGCAATCCGTACGTGCGTGCTTCTATTGATATCTGGCCTCAACGTTTAAAGGACTGTATTGAAGCCAATGGAGACCACTACGAATAAGCTTTTTATTTTTAAAATTGTTTTATGTTTATATATTAAACTAATACACTATAAATGTAATATACGTTATTTGCAATATAACATTTTTTTACTTTTTTTTCAGAATTTATGGCTAGACTAGGTTTTTAAAAATTGAGTTTTAAGATAAACAGGAGCTTAATTGGGTTTTTACTCAGTGGACACAGATTATACAAACAAAGCACAAACGAGATTAGGAAGCAGTACATAAAATATTTTCAGTAAACTGCTTGAGAGCGATATGGATAATCTATTTGATTGCCATAACAACATGCAATTAATAATATAAAGATATATGACGTGAAAACCAATCACATGAAATATTCTTTGAACTAATGATTTCTGAACAGACCAAGTGTTCTCTTCAACTGCTGTTACTGTAACTACAATTCAAATGTCAAACTTCTAAGCCAAACACGTCGCTTAAAGGTTGTAAAGTTGGCTCGGACACTTTTTTAAATATTATAAAATTTCGTGTTGATCTGCTTCCCAGAAAGTGGGCGTAACTAAGTGTGCATTGTCTACTTTACTTAATGATAAAATATCTCAATCGATGCAATTTTTTTCGATAAAAACCATATTTCATTTCGACGATGAAACGTAAGCTTATTGGATTATGAAGTCTAGCACTTACTCGACACCTGATATTGAGTCTTAAACAAATGCCTCGCATTTTATGCCCCGCCTGAGTAAACTTTTTCTGCTTCGGATTCCATCCACAAAATATTGAAAAATTATAGTATGTTACGGGAAATATTTTCTTTTTTTAAATTATTTCGATTACATAACTGTTTCGCGTAAAGATCCTAAAAAGTAGTTATATGACTATGAATAAATAACAAACTATAAGACCATTGCCTTATTTTTGATTAATTAAAAGTATGTTCTATAGCAATTTAGTGCATAGTTATTTTTGATACTATTCCCAATAGATGTGAAATATAAGGTATTTCATTTACTTTCGATATGTGCTAATTGTGTCCCTTGAGCGTATCTCAACTAAACCTCATTTATTGAAGGGAGTCGATCAGTGTCTATGCTTTAACAAAATATAACTAACACAGTGAGGTTGTTGTTTAAATCTTGAAAAACTTTTGTATCTTACACAAACTATTTATAAAATGGCATTCGTGATTGTATACCAGACCAACCATACGCCCACGAACTTTTACTTGAAAGTCCCATATGAACGTCACCAGTACTTCCATTATATCAAATAACCCTCTAGTACTATATTATCTGCATATATATATCTGGAGATACACATGACATTGATATCTCACATCAGTTGTTTATAAAAGCGATCCAAAAGAAATCTCCTTGAAAGATATCGCACATATGTAGTCTATCAATGAGAATTTAATTATAACGTGTCCGCACCTACCGTAATTTAGCTTTTGATATTCTCATAATGTTCTTACAATCATTGTAGCGATAAATAAATTTTAATAAATATGGTTTGACGGTTGTTTATATGGTATTGAGATTTATGGCTGATATCCAGCCATAAGTTCTGTTACAAATTATTAATGTAATAATAAAAATATTAATTTGAGTAATATTCTTATTAATGTAATACGTATTATGCCACGAATCTATGGATTTATGCACTGTTTCCAAGGGAAATTTCGCCATTGCTTGCTCCAAATATTTTTTTAGAGGCTGAATAGTGCCGTGTCGTTTAGAGCAGGCCATGTCCTCTAAAACGGACCATAATTTCAAGTCTAAAGGGTTTAGGTCTGAAGACGGCTTGGGTAGTTCGTGTCTTGTGACCTGGTGCAGAATCCTGCCGGAAAGTTCAAGGTATATTTTTAAAAAGTGTATTGCTGAGAGGTTTTACAACATGATCCAAGACTGTATATTGATACACTTTGGCTGAAGTTTTTCAGGAAAATGTACTTTTGTGACTCATAGATAAGCCTCACCAAACCATCACCGACACAGGATGATGACCACATTATCTTATCTTTCCGACCACTTGAGCAGGTTCTTTAGAACTGTGAGCGTACACTTTTCTTTTTTTTTCTTATTGTAGTGATCTTCAATCGTGAAAACTTTTTCATCGGTGAAGAGAAAAACACAAAAATATTCTGTTTTCACCTACGTATCGCGACAGTAGGTGGTTTGATCGATCGATTCTCTTTAATTGTAAATATTGATGTAGGGCGTCTATCCTGTATATCGACGATAAGCACCGAGCTTCAGGTCTTATTTTATAATATCTTCATTTCTCGCGATAAGATTTTTTGCTTCCTAATGGGGTTTCGACGAATTCTGGCTTTAACAGCATTAACAGTCGTTGTAGTCCTAATACCACGCGGCCGCCTCGATCTTTTCTCGTTTTCGACAGACGAAGTGTTGTTGTATCTGTTGATAGTACGACATACGAACATACGGCTTTTGAATTGTCTGGAATATGACCGACGGCTCCATACCTACTTTGTGCAAGGCGATCGCTGCAATCCTATTTTGTTTAACACCCCATTCCATATTGTAATTTGATAATGAACTCGAAAAACGATGAAAAAATTTTTTTTTATATAATACAGTATTATGGCCAGACTAATCACATGTGAATGCACAAAATTCAATTTATATCAAAGTAATCTAAAAATAAAGACTGGAAAAATGAGGCTGCATATATTTGTATCAATTTCACAATTGTGTGTCTGTACACAGTGAATATAAGAATAGTGTTATTAACAAATCAACCATAAACACAACGTAACTCTTTCTTGGCATGTATTAAATTTAAATTCGGATGTCATGAAAATGAATAAAATTAGTCGTTGCTCTTGTTAATTTACTGAATGCAAAATTGGTTCTGCAAAGTGTAAATATTGAAACGCTATCGTTGAAACCGGAACTTGCAGTACTACAATTTTATAAACGCTTTAATTACGCGTAATTTTGTTTTGCAATCAAAATATAACTAATACTATTAATAACCATACCTTACCGATGATTGTTTTGAGACAAATCTAGTTAATTATATATTTTGGTCATAGCTATTATTATAAGTCAAGTTCTTTTTCAAGAGTGAAGAAGAGGCGATAAATGTTAGACCAGTCCATTTAGTCTGCCTCTGGGCAATGTGGAATTTCCTCAATTTCGTTAAAGCGGCCTATTATGACCGTTGTCATTCTTCGTCAAAAGAACAAATTACGGTCTACTAGATTATCGCCAACCATATAAACTGAGACATATCAATATAAGTTTAATTAGTATTATTTTACCCGCCTTTACGTTATCTTTCATATATTTATAAGACATAAATTGAGTAATGCAAAAAAGCCTATGTCGTATCGTAGATTACAAATCTAAACAAATATACGACATTTTATTTTTTATGTGGCGGTATTCCCAACTAGTCATAGATTTTGCATTTACATAATGTAGCTTATTGTATGTACTGATTTGTAAGAGCATTAGATTGAACCTTTTATGCTAGCTATGCATTACGCAGCAATAAAGTGTCTCATCCCAATTATTTAAGTTTATGTTAATATAATGTTCAGTCTTATACCTACATCCGCCTACGTCGTTTCCGGTTGATACACGACAGACTGATCCTCGAATGTAGGTTCCGTAATAAAATTAGCGTAAAGGTGCTTTACGGCCTGTAAGCAATTTACCCATTTTCGGAAACAGTTTAAAGTGTCCCCATTTCACCAATGAAATGCCATTTTAAACACAGATAAAACAAGAATCTAGGTCGTTAAAGTGTACGTCTCTGTGCGTCTTCAGGATAGCAATAAGAGTCAAATATAATTTAAATCATGCACTGGTAACTGTTATTTACAAAGGGGTGTTTAGCTACTTTGGCCTAATGGCCAGGAGAGAACCGGAGTGAAGGTGAAGTCTGGGTTGATCGCATACCTGTTAATCTGTCTAAACCAAGACAATTATGTTTCTCAACATCTTTAGAGACGCCTTGAGACAAGCAAAGGATAATGCGGCATAGGCAGCAAGTCAACGTATCGGTTAGAACTTTAGACAGACATGAATCAGCAATGAAGAATATGTATTATATAAACAGAGAAAACTAAATAATCTTTAAAAAAATGGTTATTGAGAATCCTTTTTAATATAGGTAAAACTCAAAGTACAAAAGTCAAAATCATTTATTCATTTAGGTAACACAATGTACCCTAATGAATGTCAATGAAGATATACATATAATAGTAAATGCTTCTAATGTTCCATTTACTGCCAGTCCTCAAATCAAGAGCGTAGAACTGAAGAGAAGAACTGGCAATAATAAACTTTACACAATGTCTGTAAGGAGCTGCAACCATTACACCATATTCCACCTAACATCTGAAGTAATTAATAGTTAGTAAATAATAAAACAAAGATTTGTCCTCTATCAGCAGTAGGCATGGTTATATAGGAGCACATACTTACTTGCTCGTAGCAACAACACGCAAATACATAATAAACATCACCACATACACGAATTCAAGTTCGACCACTCACCACAAGTAGCAACCGTTCACGAGTATGGCGCATGACAAGACATCGGTCCCCTTGCCATATTTTAGGGACAGATCCGACCCGACGCCTTTACCTTTTGAATTCTATTCCATTTACATTTACCTTTTGTACTCCAGCATAAGCCATATAAACCTATTATGTAATACCAAAAAATTTTAGCTGCATTCAGAGGGAAGCAGTTGCGTAGCATATAGTTTCTTATGCACTCGGGAGTTCCACAGACAGGATTCACACTTAAACTTGATGACTTAATTCTGTATAAACAGTTGGAACTCTAATAGAAAAATGAGAAAGAATATACTGTACATTACCTAAGCGTAATTAGAATTCCCTGGGGTTAACTTTGAAAGGCTAAATAATCGTATTAAAGTTAATTTAAATTTAAAGTAGCAGGTGGCTTCGGTCTGAAATTTTGCATATTTAAATTGTGTACTGTGTTTACAAATCTACAGGCCTATTTTATTAGGCATCGTAAATTAATCCGTAAGAAATTTAACACATTAATTGCCGCGGTCGCTTTCCATCCGCCAACGCAAAGACCCAATGATACTGATCAACCATCACTTTTGAAACCATTAATTTCATTGGAAATTATTACTCTTAAGAAATTCTCACTCAAGCATTTGTTAGGTTTACCCTTCAAAGCATACGTGTTTATGTATATTTATGCATATTAATTCAATTGCATAAATATACATACACACTGTAATCAGTAGATATTGTTTTATTACAATAAATCTACGAACGTGGGAGCAATTCTCAGCCCAATCCCATCCTAACATGCCATGTATCGCTTTATTCATGTGGCAAAAAGAATTGTTGTTATGTTTAAACGTTATAGCACACTAGCGATCTAACCCGGTTTCACACAGGAAATTGAACGTTTGTAGAAAAGAGTATAAAAAATATTTTCTACTTTAGGTGTTCATATATTGATTATACAAATTTCCGTTATCAGTAAAAAAATTCAAGCAAAACAAATTGTAGACATTCAACAACCTTCTTTGTACTCAAAGAAAGTCAATAGCTCGTGAAACTGACAAATAGGTAACGCAAATAATGTCCAATTCAAAAACCGAGGGTAAAAATTGTTTGCAATCTGACACTTGAAAGGATTTTACCCTCTCCCGTCTTTCGCAGATACACACGAGTTTTCTTGCTCTCTTTTCTCATATCCACAATATTTTTTTCTTAAATAATGATCTAAAAATTGACATTTGTATCTTAGTAAACTACCATGTATACTATTGTTACGAAGACGGGTCGACTGCAATGTTTCTAGATTTTTCCACTACTTAGAAAACTTTTCAGCAGGCTGTAATATGATTTCTGACCGTTTCAGGAGAGGGTCAATCACATATTAGAAAATTGTAATTTCCATAATGTTACCCTAGTTTTCAGGAAGCTGAAACATTTTTTCAGTCAGTTTCAGAACATGTGTAGTCGAGTGGTGCAGTTTTCAGGAGACCCGTTTTCAGGCGTTTTCAGGCCTAGTTATACCCCTTTGATGAAGGAATATTCTAGACCGAACTTTCTAGGTGTGAGACAAGGACGAAATGATACGAGAGAGAGAGAGAAGATCAGAACTTTCTCGAAACTAGACTGAGCACTCTAGAACGCCGTACGACAAGGACGGAGCAACGTGCGAAAGAGACAAAGAGTGCGGACGTTCTAGAATTGCGCAATCGCTACTCAGTAGCAAGCCCGCCTAGAAATTTCTCGAATATTGTTTAGAATTATTCCCAGGGATATATAAGCGAGCCGAAACGCGACTAGTCGCCTTTAGTTTTGAATGAGATAACAAGAGTGAAACACCGAAGCGATAAAGTGCGAATAAAGTGAATACAAGTGATAAAGTACTGTGTGAAGTGTGCATAAGTGAAGTAATTAGTGACTGTGTTTTTGTGTGTTATAAGTGCATTTCTGCAGTTAATTTCTGCTCATAAATTCCTCATTGATTTTTCAAGAAATAAACCCTTGAAGAAATCTACGGCATTTTCTATCCGATCCCCTAGCTCGTAACATTTTGGTGTCAGAAGTGGGATAGAAAAATGCCAATTACTCCAAGGTAGAATCAAGAGGAGTCTGTGGCAGAGTCTTCAGCTGCGGAGGGAGTGCAGACAAGGGCGCAATCAGCACGCGACGCCGCCCGGCGACAAAGTTTCGATGCGAACTCAAGAACCGACTATGTGAGACTCCGATACTAGGCTACCCGGACCATGATGCCGAATATGTGGTAGATACAGATGCCAGTGGAATTGGCATCGGAGGTGTACTATCACAGGTAAAAGGTGAGCGCGAGGAAGTAATAGCCTACTTCAGCAAGTCGTTATCGAAACCAGAACGAAACTACTGTGTCACTCGGAGGGAACTACTGGCTGTTGTGAAGACGCTGCAGCATTTCAGTAAATACTTACTAGGTCGCAAGTTCCGTCTTAGAACAGATCATGCTGCATTAAAATGGCTACTTCAGTTCAAGAACCCAGAAGGACAAGTGGCTCGATGGATCGAACAATTGCAAGAGTATGACTTTGCTACTGAACATCGCAAGGGTAGAGCGCACGGGAACGCAGATGCATTGTCTCGTAGGCCATGTGAGGAAGACTGTAAACATTGTACAAGACACGAAGGTAGAGAGGTTGCCCATGTGAGGATACTCAGAACGGATACCATTAGTCCAGATTGGTGTGGTAAATTAATTCAGGAAGAGCAACAACAAGATTCTGACATTAAACCAATTCTGGACTGGATGAAATCTTCAGCTATAAAGCCACGATGGAATGATGTTGCATCTACTAGCACCACGACCAAGAGTTACTGGGCTCAATGGGATAGCTTAGTTCTCCATAATGGGGTGTTATGTCGTAAATGGGAAAACGCTCGTGGGGATGCATCTCATCTACAGTTAGTTGTGCCAAGAGCCAAGATTCGCAACATATTGGAAATGTTTCATGACGGCTCATCAGGCGGACACTTAGGTGTAAAAAGGACTCTTTTGAAAATTAAAGAGAGATTTTATTGGATACACTGCCGCGAAGATGTAGAAGACTGGATTCGGAAATGTAAAGCTTGTGCAGCTGTTAAAGGCCCACAGTCGAGAACTAGAGCGAGTATGAAGAAATACAATGTCGGAGCTCCATGGGAGAGGATAGCAGTTGACATAGCTGGACCATTTCCGTTAACAGAAAAAGGAAATAAATACATCATGGTTGTTATGGATTATTTTACGAAGTGGCCCGAAGTATTCCCTATTCCCAATCAAGAGGCAGTTACAGTAGCTGAGATACTTGTAAATGACGTATTCTCTAGATTTGGAGTACCTTTGGAAATGCACAGTGATCAGGGAAGAAATTTTGAGTCTCTACTATTTCAAGAATTGTGCCGATTAATGGGAATTCATAAGACGCGGACTACTCCATATCACCCACAGTCAGATGGAATGGTGGAACGCTTCAATCAAACTTTGGAAAGGCACTTGGCAAAACTGGTGGACAACCATCAAAAAGACTGGGACAAGTATATTCCATTATTTCTAATGTCATACCGGTCTGCGGTTCATGAAACCACGAATGTTACACGATAGTCACGAAGATAAATGACGTTACTTATCGCATAAAGAAAGAGGGTGGTTTAAGGAGCAAACCGAAAGTCGTTCACATAAATCGATTGGCTCCCTATAAAGGATGTAATGATGCTCGGGACGAGCATGTCTAAGGAGGGGATAGTGTTACGAAGACGGGTCGACTGCAATGTTTCTAGATTTTTCCACTACTTAGAAAACTTTTCAGCAGGCTGTAATATGATTTCTGACCGTTTCAGGAGAGGGTCAATCACATATTAGAAAATTGTAATTTCCATAATGTTACCCTAGTTTTCAGGAAGCTGAAACATTTTTTCAGTCAGTTTCAGAACATGTGTAGTCGAGTGGTGCAGTTTTCAGGAGACCCGTTTTCAGGCGTTTTCAGGCCTAGTTATACCCCTTTGATGAAGGAATATTCTAGACCGAACTTTCTAGGTGTGAGACAAGGATGAAATGATACGAGAGAGAGAGAGAAGATCAGAACTTTCTCGAAACTAGACTGAGCACTCTAGAACGCCGTACGACAAGGACGGAGCAACGTGCGAAAGAAACAAAGAGTGCGGACGTTCTAGAATTGCGCAATCACTATTCAGTAGCAAGCCCGCCTAGTAATTTCTCGAATATTGTTTAGAATTATTCCCAGTTATATATAAGCGAGCCGAAACGCGACTAGTCGCCTTTAGTTTTGAATGAGATAACAAGAGTGAAACACCGAAGCGATAAAGTGCGAATAAAGTGAATACAAGTGATAAAGTACTGTGTGAAGTGTGCATAAGTGAAGTAATTAGTGACTGTGTTTTTGTGTGTTACAAGTGCATTTCTGCAATTAATTATCTATCGCTCATAAATTCCTCATTGATTTTTCAAGAAATAAACCCTTGAAGAAATCTACGGCATTTTCTATCCGATCCCCTAGCTCGTAACACTATTTATATACTTTCATATTCCAAAAAGCTGTAACAGTATAGGCTAAAACGATTACGATTATTACTAACACATTAGGACATTAGTATCTAATATTTAGTAAATAAAAATAAGTTATTGAATTTGTACCGCAGACTTCCTTACTCATCGGCAAAGAAGACAGAGGGTGTAGGCCGAGAGAAAAATCCGGCGTAAAAAACTCTCGGTACTCAGTTAGTGAGCGAATCTTTTTATCCGCGTAAGCTAAAGAACAAAGTCTTTTCAATTTCTAAGTCAATCCGTTAATATGAGGAGACCACTGATGTTTTTAATTCATGGTGATTCCTAGAACTACAGTTGTATCATCCAGATTCAATTCCTCATCATTTACAACTCTAGGTCTAGAATCCACAACCCAAAATTTAATGCATTTCGTTTTTTTGCATTAATCAGAGGGTTATTCATACTAAACCAATGTACAATCGAAGAGAGAGCATTGTTCACATCGTCAAAATTCATTACTTTTCGTTTGATTTTAAAAATCATGGATGTACCATCAGCAAACAATACCATCTGATGTTTTTTCTCTACTAAAAAGGTAGATCATTTATATAAACATCCAAGGAGGAAAGGGCCAAGAATTGTACCCTGTGGTACCCCTACATTTACTGCCAACCCAGAGGACCAACCTTCACTGCAACATTCTGAGTTCCACCGTGTCTGAAGTCAGAAGATTCAGTGCGGTATGCTTGATGTCATAGTGACTGAGTTTCCCGATTAAGGTCTCGTGTTGGACACAATCAAATTCTTTCCTCCTAAGATAAGCTAAGATAAGATTCCTCCTAAGCCTTAATTATATCGGCATCGGCTGTCGAGTGACCCTTGGTAATATATCTTTGGCCATAGGTCAGAATATGATAAGTCATACTGAGCAAAAATGTACTTATCACCACCATGACCACAGTTATAGTATATGAATGGTAATAATTAACTGGATTCTGGATGAATAATTTAGTTGTCTAGATTGATAATAACATATGTGTACCTTGAGAGTGATTGTCCGACACTACCTTGATAATAATTAATAGAATGTGAAAACTACTAGCAGTAAATTTGATAAAATAAATTTTGGATAATAGACGTCATTACAATAGTAACTCAACTTACTATAAAGTCTTTTAAGGGTGGTCGGCGCCCTGTTTCATGCATCATTAATCACAGCTAGGCATGTCAGTCTTACATTGATAAATAACTCTAGAAAAAGTAATGTATGTACTTTGTAGTATATGTGTGTAGTGTTGTCGTTTAGAAAATAAAATAGAAAGGATTACGGTGGCCCGAAGTTTGTCTTGAGCTATGACAAAATTCAATTCAAATTCAAAACCGTGCTTTATTTAATTTTCGAATTAATTTCGACTCATACGTCTTGAGTTTGTCGTTAAAACCTTATCAGGGAGTCAAAAGACTATAGAGTATACTTTTGCGTCAACGTTGTAAAATATAACATACAACTTTCAAATATTGTTCCAGATACGTTTAAGAACCTCTTCAAGTTTTTCAAAACAAAATTCTGATTATTTACTAAGCACTTCTATAGAAGAAAACAGGCTTAGCCAATTTGGACTTCCAAGTTACGCAGCGATACTGAAGGTCCTACAATTAAATCAATTTCAAGTATTACTTTTAAACTTAGCTTTAGTTCTAGAACTGTTTAATTCTCTAGTACCGTCCTCTTAATAGCACAATCTACAAAGTTTTCTTGTAAGAAAAAACTGCCAACATAATTTAAAACTTTCCTTTTTACTTGCTTTTCTAAGTCCTACTTCAGTCTAGCAGTCTAGCTCGATAAAATTAAGATTAACAAAGAGTTATGTTAAAAACTCGTCAAAGTGAAGACAACGCTTGAGGTCGGCCGTGTTCTTCTTAGAGTGGAATGGTATGAAAAAATGCTAGATTGATTTAAATATAATTTAACTATCAACCACAATATAGATGTATGGTATATATAATATTCTATAGTTACGACAAATTATTGTTGAATATTTCAGTGCTATGCGATTTACAGTAGCCGAATTCTTTTAATAAAGGACACATTGTTGTTCGTTGCTCGTATCTTATTGCTTTTATGATTTGTGAACGCGGCACAGTTCTTGCAAATTATTTACCACAATAATGTATTTACATAACTGAAACCATCTCCGTAGCTCAGTGGCCAGTCAGTCAGTCAGTCGGGCCACTCAAACTAGGATTTAAATATATTTACCTCAGACGTGAAATTTGCTAAAAATCATAACTTTTGGTCATATTATTAATGTGCGCTAACATTCATCTAGATACAGCTCAATGATATATTTTGTATATTTGCATGTTTGTGTATTACTAACAAAAACTTTGAAACGTAGCTTACATTCTAAATTGTCAATACCTTTTCTGGTTCTACGACAACAAATTTCAATGAAAACAATGTATAAAAGAGGAAGTACAGTAATGTAACAGTAACTTATCTATTCGTCATCGACAGCAAATTTTTTTTTGATCATCGAATTTCAGGTTTCTCACATAATCTCTACTTAAAGTGTCGTTAGAGTTATTTTTAGAAAAGGCAGATTAAATAAATGCTAATCTAAATATTGTTAACATTCATGACACGTTTCGCCTTCGGATCTCACAATAATCAAATAATAATCAAAAGTGGATTACGTCAAAAATTATGTTACAGCTGTGGGTTTTCATGATTTTGGTAACCCTTTTGAATATGTAATAACTAAACAATAATTGTTGATGAAAATAAAAGGCCAACATGTGCCGAAAAGAATTTACGAAAATTCAGAGAGCTTTGAACTTGATTACTTTGTATAAAAGATGAATCATTTCAATAAGAAATAGGTATCACACATGTTTGATCAGAAATATTCCCTTATATTCATTATTTGAATAAATAATGTAACTAATAAAGCTCCAACTGAAACTGTAAGAAGTAATAAATCTACACCTGCCTTTACGTGAACTTTACCTTTATATTGCAATGCTTTAAAGTTCACACCTTATTAACGGCGTGGTACACACCTATTCTGCATGCTCCGTTTCTCGCATTTTAAACACACCCAGTTTCTCTTATGCTTTTCTTTTATTCAGTGTTATACTAAAAGTATTATTGAAACAAATAAACTATTTCGTCAAGATAAACAAACGATACGATTAAATACATAGTACCAAGAATAACAAGTTAAAGTTAAAAAAAAGTAATAAGTCTGTTACTAAAAAAAAAACACTACCAATTACCACCGTAAATTGTTTGTAATGCAAATAGTAATATATATTACATTCTTATAAGAACATAAAAAGATTTACTTCGCAATGTTGTTTTGTTCGTAAAATATTAAAAGAATCGTCCGCCAGACAAGGAGAGTGGAAAAACAATTACACTGTAAATTTTAATAGGAGTAACAGATGATATCAAAGCGACCACGTGTGCGCCATGTGAGGCAAAAAATGTTGCTTAGTTTTTGTGCGCATGTTGACAGATGTGGCGGTGAAATGGTGTTCTAAAATACATTTATTTTTTAAACATTGTGTTTTTTAATTATCTGAAGCCAAATACCCTGTAATATATTATAATTATTTATCACTCTAAGCCTAGCTGTAATGTAATGTAAGCACATTTCAACTAACACATAATCCCGTCACATCTTTGTACAGAGTTGAGAAAGTTATTGGATCCTTACGGGACCGGATGTATTTGCCTAGAGCCTATAACCAATTACATGATACCTATTAAAGTATTCGAAAACACCATCTGTTCTAGTATGGACAATATTCAAAGAGAGTATAAACGAAGCGGTATCTCTGCGGTGGTCAAATGTGTCTTAGTTCGTGTAGCTTAAATTATGCCATTTATGCCAATTAGACAATAAAATATTGAAAACTGCTGAACATGTAGGTAAACTTAATTAGTTTGTATATATACTTAATAGTTACATTTGTTGAAAGGCAAATTCGTGCTAGACTTTAAATACAATAGGTGTGTACAAATAACGTATACCTATATTTCTATTGATCGTGGAATAAATGATTGACTGGCGCACGGATGGACCTAGTCTCAAACCTCTTTCTCGCCATTAGCAATTACTTGTACATCGTATCATAGATTTGGTACATATTTATATGAAATAGTATTATCTTATACTCAAATGGAATAAATATATTGCCTGTGTCTACTAATCAGAATATACATTTCATCAAATTAATCTGACTGATGATGGCACCTTTAAGTAGAAATTATTATCATTGTCAATACACGACGTAATCAAACACAAAGCAACCTGTGTTATACAGAGATCTATCAGAAGGTTGTTATAAAGTCAGTGAACATCGGCTGAAATTGGGAAAACATAATCTTTTCTGTCCTTGGAGCTTTGCCAACAAGTTCGATTTCTATTAGCTTGAATTAGTTCAAACACCGGAATATGTCTTTTCCTTTTTGTTATTTGACACTAATCAATATTAAATTAGGCCCACATTCTTTATCTTAGATGGAAAATATTCTTTAACATTAGAAAACTGAATAGGAACAGTCGGCCATGTGATTAAGCGGTCAATGCTCAAAGCTGCATTGGTGGGTTGGACCCCTAGCTTTTTCTTTCTACGTGCGCAATGAACACAGCACGTATTAGTTTGTCCGCAATGGAAAACATCGTGAGAAATCAACACCATGTGCTGCATTACTTTTTTTTGTATATATATCATGATATGAAATAAAATACGTTAATATAATAAATCTCTCTGAAGTCGTGAACGGTTGTTCCGATACTAATATTCATATAGATCTTTCTAACGCTATAAATTTCGTGGACGAAAATAATAAAGAAAATACTTATTTTACAGACTTATATGGTAATATAATGAAATATACGTATTATGTAACAATCTTGGATGTAAAGAAATTGACGCTGTGTCCTGTTATAATCGGAAAGTCGGAAAGTGTTTAAAATTTTCACAATCTCGGAGTAAATCAAATAGGGCGATATTAAATTGATCGACATCGGGATATATTTTATGTCGGGCTTGTTTTCGTGCGTGAAATATGAAAATAATGTTATATACCTACGCAAACGTTACAGAAAACTGTTGTAATACCGAGAAAAGTCATGTTTATTCTGTGACTTTTCTGTGCATTTCTCTATTACGTCTTCACGTTAACGAGACTCTCAATTTGTAGAAATTTCATACCTTCTTTAATTTCCTTAAATCTTACATAAATCAGATTTTGACGTTAAACTAAAATAAACAATATATTTTCGTCAACCTATATAACGATACCGGTAATGAGTAATTTAAAAACGTGTTACGAGCGGTCAATGACACTATTACTTGCTGACACTATTACGCATCTACGCGTAATTTGACCGATTTTGATTATTACCGATACATTATTCCCACTTTAGCCAAACACTGATATTACAATGTTCAACCTATTTACCGATTTGTAATTACTTTTAGAGATAGAGGTTTAAAATATTATATCTAATACGTTTTACGTTACCTTATCTTTACATTCAAAAATATGGGAAGTTTTATTACATTCTTTCAAAAAAACTAATAAAAATTTATACATATTTGTAACTAGAATTTATAAAGGTCATCCTACTCGTTCCAATTTTCTAAGGAATACCGCTTATTCTATTATATTACAACATTTAAAAGAAGTTGCGAGATTATTTTGATTTTATTCATAGGTTTTAAATTAATTAAAATGTTTTCCTTAAAGCTATCAAATTACACCTTAATTAATCTTTGAAATGAAACACAGCGTTTGAAATTAATTAGCCCATTTGAGATATCAATGTACATTTTATTTCAAATTGCTAAATTTATGTTTATTTCGCACAGCAGTACTTTTTTGATTGGATATGTTATAAATTGTTCTCGGAATAAACGAAACTCGAAACTTTTTAAGTAGTTACTGGTGATTACCGTTCAAAAGTTCTACATTCAAATTGCTATTAAAACTAATGATTTGAGTACCATTACGTTACAAACACAATCGCTGTTTTTATCTACAGAAAAACTAAGCTGTTTATACACACAACACATTTCAATTGAATATGTTACGCTGTATATGAAATCTGAATATGACGTCTGAATATCAGACTTCCTGTCACGCATCACATGAACATAGATTTTATGAAAACATCAAAGTTTTCGGGTCGTTGTATCTCTTGTAGGTGTATCTGGATGTCTTTTTGTAATCGAACAATGAAACATTTATGCACATTTTTCTAAATGTAATCTTGAATAATGTATGTCATACATGTTCATATTACCGCAGACTTCCTTTTTTTATTTAATTAAATCAGATATTTCTTTCATTGTTGCAAAATAAATTTCTATCAGAAAAATCTGTCAACGCATTCTACCTAATGTATTTTAAACTTTTCGTCTTAGGATTCTCGGTACGTATTCTTATGCAATGTATGCTTTTACCATTAACATTAAGAACAGATGAATTAATAATCTCTAGTCTAGTATAAGGTCTAGTGCGTAGACTAATATGATCACAATACCTCACAAATGAGTTTCGTATTAAGTACCTACGTTATAATTTCTCCTCTATGAAAGGCAATTTAATACTCTCGCATAATGGAAAACTCAAATTAGATAATCCGATATGCCCGACGTAAACAAAGAAAATGTAATAGAAATAATAGTTCATCAGGCTTTGAATGGTATTTATATATTACTAAATAAACTGGCGTTTTTTATTTATAGCTTTTGGTGACTACTAGCTTTCATGTCCATACGTTCTTCTCAACAAGCTATCTACGAATTGACTTACTAATTCTTTTATGCGTTTTTAATACTTCGTTACAAGAAACTCGTTCAGTCTGTAAAAGGTCGCATTTTACCCAGAAAGAATTCCCCCGACGAGGTGTACCTAGGCAATGGAAGCGTACCTTAGAGAATATCCTTTGGCTTAAAATACCGCAAACGTCACAGTTTGCCCTTTATTGCCTTCGAGGTATCTAGGATTGTGTTCGATTCACTTGAAGCCTCTTATCAAAAAATCCGCTTTGTTTATGGGTCTTTTCTGTTATCCTTGTTGCTATGACATTTCTCTAACTGCAAAAAGTACGTGTTATTAAACTTAGAATTAATCATTCTATAAAAGTGGTCAAACGTGTAGCATTTTCGTCCTTTACCAAGTTGATAAATATTGAGCGGCTTTGAACATTTAACCTTCATCTAGTGGCACTGTTTCACTGCATTAAAAATTATTTTATAATCTATGTGACGTTACACAAGTTAGGTGTATACATAAGCATGTGGTTAGAGGCCCCGGAAAAGCCTCAGAGCAAAGTAAATCCGCACCCCTCGGTGTTTAATCTCCCCTGGCACGTTTCATATAACCCGGATTCACTCTTGACTTCACAAAACCCTTTTAAATAATGTTGTGTTACCTTTTTTATGAATGGAGCCATGAGTAATGAAGGGGAATTTGTTATCGTAAAAATATTTTTTCTGCAATTTCTTATTTTGTTACATCTAACGTCATCATATCACCATCGAGATGTTTCTTTTCTATTATGCAGCTCTTACAGTCGTAAGTTTAATAATTATCGACATAGGTAATAGGCACTAATCATATTTTCTATAAGATTGTTGCCTATAAAACTTTTAAGCGTAGTATAAAATATCTTAGTAGAAAAATATAATAACCCATATATATTATTATTATTTATGGCATCGCTAGAGACAATGGCAAGCGGCCGGATGGGATGTCGTTGATGCCTTGGAAGAAGGGACAGGCTTTGGGTTGGTTTTGCTACTTGTGTCGACACATTACATACAGTACACTGCCACGGGGACCAAACTTTTTAAATTTGTTTTAATTTTTAATTGTTAAGTTGTCGAGAAAATGTTAAATACTGAATATTTTGTTGTTATGTTTAATCCGATAAAAAAAATACTTCTGTATGTAACCATTAAAGCCAACTTTCTGAAAAATTTTCATCATACTTATCTCAAAATACCATTGAAGACATCCCAGCTGTCACATTTACATAAACATTACCAAAAATGAGTACAGCACCCGAATTGGGATTAAGGTCTGGATGGATCTGCATTTACATACTCTTCTACAGTTTGCACGATTATGATATTTTAACACAACCTCGAGAACACATTGACGTCACATAATTTTTAAAGATTTTATATGACCTGTTGAATCTTTTCGTATATGTAGGATATTCTTATCAATCTGTTATTATTAAATGTTTTAGTATTATACAACTTATACATTTAGAAAAACGAAAGAGAAGCACGAGGAATACTTTTATCACATAAATCCTTGGTATTGTGGTCTTTGATAGTCTTAATAAATAATGTTATTTCCAAGTGGACTTGTTATTACGTGAAAATCTGAAGGAAGCAGCGTTGAGGTGATTTATATCAGCACTTTGTCGTTTACAGGTCGTTTGTTAGAAAGAGGTTAATATGGAAAGTCTGAAGCTTTTTATGTTCAAAGGATTTATCATTTTGGAACTTTTGTTCGCACAGTGAATTCACTCCGCACACAATAAAAATGTAAATTAGGTACTTTGAAATAAAAAAATATATGACGCAGTGAGAGGGAAATATAGCAATATATAGAAAATATAGTATTAGAATATGGTTGGATCATAATTGATTTAACATTTAATTGCAATCTCCAACCAAAGTTAGCACATTTAGTATTCGAATAATTAAGGTCCTTTAAGGGCACTAGTGTTGTAAATGTCGGGCTTATTATTATTATTACTAAATTTCATCAGAGAATAGTGTTGTCGTTGTATAAAGCCCAAATTAGTTCGTTTGTGAAAGTCATAATAATCATCTAAACAAACAATTAAGTCTCAACAACATTGATTCTTTTTGTAACAAAATATTCTAGTATCTATCCTATTATAATTATTGGTTTAGGAGTCCCAAAGCGGCTGCAGCAATAACCTTTTTTATTAAGCATTAAGACGTCTGATTAGGTCTAGTTAGCAACATGAGACAACAAAAATAGCGCTGATCGGACTTTTCTTTATTCTAAGCACGTTTGTCATCCGTAAAAATTCCCTAAATTCTTAACCAAAATTAAAATGTAATACAATCTCAGAATTTAGTTATTTTCGTATTTGTTTGGAATACAAATAGTCGGGTTTATAGTAATAGAATTAAGGTTTCGTATGCTCACGATCCTTATTAAAGCTTGTGGTGTATGTAGTTTATTTCAGTAAATTTCCTAGGACAATAGGCAAATTGTCCTTTCACGAATTAAAGCTTTTCAAAGAAAGAAAAACGGAATTTTGTACTTAAATATTGTAGAAATTTAATAAGAAAATTTTGACCGTCCTATTACGCATTACAATTTGCATGTCAAAATAATAGCAATAAGGTTATGTGAGATTTTCCTGTCGCGCCGAGCCGTGCAACACATACTACCAACATACAAAAATATGCCTTATTGACGTATTCACTTAATAATATCTGTATTTGTATGGATGTGTTTTGTAGCAGCAGAATCGTAAAAGTAAGATAAGAACTTAGGTTTGGTTATTACATATTTATAATAGCTAAAAAATGTAGTTTTTGTTTCTATCTATTAATAGAAAATATAATATAGTGTTGGTAAGAAAATGAGCCTATTTCTCAGCCTTACGTAACTATATATCATCCTATTTGTAATGGGCCCACATTCGTGTGAAAATGAACGTAGATAGAACGTATACACTCAATAAATTATTATTTGCGTGAAACACTGTAGTTATATAAATTTAATAACATTTGATATGGTATGTACGATACAAATAATATAAGAATTTACCAATTTTAATATGACTAATAATGTAAAATGTAAAACTCTTTCAAAGACAAATTTGCGCGCCATTGTATGGCAGAATATGCGAAATTACTATTGTACCACCTTTTTGTATCATATTCTTGCAATAAATTATTATTACAAAGCTCATCCACCGAGACAGTATTTATTGTATTATCAAAAATTGTTACTGTAAATGATATATTCAGAATTTAAAACGTTTTAAGGTTTTACTACTATGATAGCTTAGAGTTTCATCAATTGCTAAGTGATTGGGCTTGAAGCCGGCAATTCTTACCTTTCAATGATTACAAGCAATATGGATTTAAACAATGAAAATGTTAAGTATCGATTAAAATCGTTATAAACGGTCGTTATGTCTTAATTTCGTCTGGCAAACATCGTAAAACGACCCTAACGAAGTCGTAATTCGTTGCATGCAGCTTGCGATAATTGAGTCAATGCACTAATCAAGAGGAATATCATAATTTGATATTTAATTTGGCAATAATTAGAACCTTGATGTACCATACAACAAAGCTTTTAGGTTCTCTGTTTAACATTAATTTTCCTTGTTTAGTTTAGTTTGAGTATATTTGTGCTAAGAGGTTTCTTTCACAAAAAAAGGTAATGCTTTGGCTTGCAGTTTTCTTTTCATATTGAGAAAATTATTTTTATTAGTGTGTAGAATTTTATTCATAAACCAATGTCCAGAAGGTCGTACTCATTCCTTCGGTTAATTATGATGGTTCACTCACACGTTATGTGAGCTAATCAAAATTGAATAACCCTAATAATAAGTGCAGGCCGTATCTGTAATTTGTAAGGAAAGATGACGTAAGAGGGTCGCTGAACTGTGGTGAGAAAATCTAGTTTCCCTGTCGGGCGCCGAAGAGACGCGCTCGGCGGGAAATCTGATGCACTCTAACGATTAAGATGTAACGTATACGATTTAAGTGCTAAGCATCACATGAATTACAACCAAGTTTCAGTTTTCATACAAACTATGAATTTGGCTGTACGGTATTTATTTATCGTATTAATTTCAGGTATCATAGACATAATTAGACACCCTTTTTCTAATCTTAAAGCGCATTAAATATGTTCGAAGTCCACCGACTAACCATGCCTCATATTTTTTATTAAATTTATTCAAACCTTCGAATACTAAAGATTAAAATGAAATTTTAGTAAACCAAAATCACTAAAACAATTCAAACCAGTTCAGCTTCAGAACATTCACTAACACAATTAACAATTTAATGAACTAACTGACTAATAATTGGATGTATTAGTTTTATGGATAGTAAATCTCTGTCGAGACTCGTTAGAATAACTTAATAACTTTATTTGTCACAAATTGGTTGGCTTATTATACTATAGTATTTAACCCTTGGTTATTTTAGTTTAATCAGCTGGCAAAGAGAATACCGATGGCTCTTATAAAGGTAAGCCTACACTAATAATAAATGAATTATAATAATAGTTAAAACTTATCAGACCTTTGTATATTTATAATCAATGGAAAATAAAACAAAAAATGTGACATCGTAGGCTGATCTCTCAACGGTGACGGTAAGATGTATATAATATAACTGAAAGTAATCCTTATGATTTAGTTATTGTTTTATAAATCATCGTTAACCAATATTGAAGCTTCATTGAGAAAATTGCAAATTCGTAACAGTACTTAAAGTTCATTAAATATCAAGCGACATTAGAGTAAAAATGAAATTATTGAACGAAAATTGTTACAAGTTACTCTAAGACATTGTTTGAAAATGTTCAAATATGCAAAGGATTTAATGTTACTGTGAAATGTTAATCCACCCATTTCTCTTTATAATATAAGTATAATACTATAGTACATAATAAATTCATCAATATCAAAAGTAATCATTCTGAAGATTGTCCTTCTTCTTATCTCTGTAATTAATCACTGTTCTGATGAAGGAATCTAGCAACCAACAAAAGTAATGGAACAATATTTTCTGAGCATTTTTATTGTCCTTTTGTCTAGTTGATCGCTTCGGACACACGACTGATTGTCGATACATCTGGTAGATGTTTTAAAATGTAGTATAATTTATTAAATATTAGACTTTTTTACTAAATATATTTATCCTTGTAGCAATTAGGGATCCGAAGTAATGTTATTAAATTTTTCCTATTTTTCTAAAAAACACCGTGTGAATTCAGGGCTTACCGATAGTAAAGGTAAATAAATGTAGCAAATAAGGAATTATTTCCGCTAGAAATGCTTTCCAGTACAAATATTGTGACATCAATCAGTGTCGCAATATCGTATTAAGACACGCAAGCACCTGCCTATTCCCCGATCAATCACTAAATTACAGGTTAATATCCACATTTGTCTCTATTCATTGTGAACTTTATTTTTTAGGCTAAGCAAAAACCGGCGTCTCATAAATGTCCACCGACAACGTTTAAGTTGAAGAGGGAAGCAATCACCTAAACCGTAATTTTGAAGTAATTAATTAAAAAAAATTCAGTTAAAGTAATTAATTTAAAAAATTCAGTTATCACGACCGCAGTGAATATATGTTTTATTTATTACACATTGGCGATTAAATTTACAATTTACATATGATCTGACAACATGATGGCCTAAGTGAAAAATCCATGAATGTGAACATACCGATGTAACGACAAGTGGCAGTAATTTAAAAAATCGGATTCGGCACCTTTACTACTAGAGGAATCCGCTCGTAAGCAAGCCCTCTAATTTCCTTCATATATGAAATGTTGTTTATAATGAGCACTTCGTAAGGAATAGAGAGTAATGATTTACATAATATATGGTGCACATGCCAAAAGGCAATTTCTCATTGAAGCAATTTCCATACAATACTGAGTGTCCATTTCAAAGACACCCCAGATAGATCAGAGACTACCTCAACTAAATTATGCATGGAAACTTAATAATACCGCATGATTTTGAAGGCAGTTCTATTCTCATTTCAATGTATGGCTTGATCAATTTGTCTGGTTGAATGACACTTGAATATTGCATCGTCAGAATTCATGTACTCGTCCAAGTAATTCGGTTCGCTACCGTGTCTAACCAATCTGCGTATGTAAATATAGACTAAGGACAGAGCTTTAAATTACGCTACGCTATAAACCATATGGAATTGAACCTCAGATAAAATGTACATAAAGAAATAAATATACAAATTTAATTCTTGCATATATATATATATATATATATATATATATAAATATAGGTATCGTATATTAACGCTGTAAATAATTAATGGATAATATTAAAAAAAATACTATTACTTTAAACATAACATTTTTGTATCTGAAGATGTATGTGTAAAGTTAAATCGAGTAACTCTAACAATTCTCTGGTTATGCCGTCATAAGTGATGTATCTCGCGACTTCGTATAGTATATATAAAAGTGCTTAGTTGATTCGTTTATATAAATAAGTAACTATATTCAACTTTGAAATTATAATAATATAACTAAATTGGTCAACCTATAAAAACGAGCCATAAAGAAAATTGAAGAAGTCGTATCAACTGAGGTTCTTAGAGTGACACTAGAGTAAAATGTTTCTTGAGAACAAGGATCTAATTTGTATTTGCATTGAGTAGTAGACCATTTTCTTCTGACCTCAGTATTGAGCCTATTAGGTCGGGTAGACCTTCAAAAAATGCTACGCTACGGCAATGAGTTTAAACACCTTCCCCAGTGTGGTGGAATGTGGATTGTGCGTTTTTAATGCGGGGAAGTTGTTAGATTATAAGTTTTGATATACTGACGTACTTTGACTTTTTTTTAATTAATTTATCTTGAGTACCTCTCTCTTTGAAAATAATGGTAAGCAGCGCTCACAACCTAATAAAGCAGTCAATGGAAAACAATATTTCGTTAACTGCCAGTGTCGACCCAAAAAAGAATCAGGTCGGACCGACGCGTAAGACGATAAGGTGTTTCTGCTTATTCAGGCTCTACTTAACACACCGGCCCATCTCTTTCACCCTTAATTGGGAATGCCATTTGTATTTGCAACTACGTACTGCGTACAATATATTTATGATTATCTCATAGACTTAGGCTTGCATTTTGTACATCGCATAATAACTCAATAATGTTATTAAACCTGTTACACCGTCTGATTTCAATAATTATTTAATGAATTCTCATTAAAATCTTTAATTTAATACGTTTCCGAGCACTGACATAATGTTGGGGTACGTAAGCTCGCAAAAGATCATTACTAAGATTGAAATCTGTCGTACGGATTACGAAACATTTCATGACATTTTTATTTACTTAAAACCATTTTGTCCAGTTATACATATATATACCGATCATTTTAAAGCGTTAGCTTATATATAGTTCTCTTATATATTGTTACAATATAGTTAATCAGAAGTAAGTTTTAAACGTACTATTATTCCGCATGTTGAATCTGATGTAAGGTTATATGTGTGATACAGTAAAGAATCAATTGGTAAAGAATTTTAAATTAACAACTTGGGATATTCGACTTTCAGGTCTAAAACTCTGCCAGATTAAAATATGTATCAGTTGTCTAAAACGATTAAATTAAAAGCTATGAGGAACAAATTACTAAATCAGGTGTTAATTTCTCCAGGAACTGACTAATTAGTAAGAAAGTTTGATTCAGTAGAAAGTTAACCCCGCTTTAAGATTATCTTCACCTCCTTAATTACTTAGCAACCATTAAATAGGAAGAGCGGATATAGAGCGAACTTAAATGTTTAAACCTCTTTTGTTTGTTATCAAACCGCGTGTACTTCGGTATTGCAAATTCGCTTTTATAGCTATGAAAGATACTTTTATGTATGTAATCGTTTTGATCGTTATTTTAAAACTAAGTCTAATAAAGTATTGCCGATACTCGTATGCACTATTTTAAAAAACTAAATAAATATTATAAAATAAATCAAACTACTTGTTAACGATAATTATCTCCACAGGTCATCGAGCATGAAACAATAACGGAGCCGTCGCGATAGCACTTCCTGAGCAGCTGTTGATAGCCATTATGTCTTATCAAAGACAGAAGGTCTGGCCTTATCAGTTGTGGACGAAACCCGCTCGCGTCCCGACCTAAACACCACATGATGACAAGCGCGAGAATACGATGAGTTATCTCTTAAAATGGGTGATTTGTTACCGAGTATACAGAGGAGTACGCTGGCCAGTGACGTAGACGGCGAAAATTGGAGTGTTCCTGGCCTTGATGAGTACAGCACTGACGAAGAGTTGGCGTCCGTGGAACTATTCAAGGACTACCCGGAAGGACTGCTGCGCTTCGCATCAGTATGCTGCATTTTATTCATGCTTGTCGGAATCCCCGGCAACTTCATTACGATCGTAGCGTTGGCGCGCTGTAAAAAAGTAAGTAAATGGGTTTACATTTAACACATATTTGCTTTACTACAAATAATAGAAAATATTTCTGTGCGTCTTTTAAATCTAAACAAGCGACTCACATATCTTATTATTTGATATAGATTTCAGTGCTACCTACACTCGTAACTATTATTTGATCGAAAAGTTAAATAATAACGGAAAACGAATTGTTTTTTAACAAATACTTCTCCTTCACTGTTTTCCGTACATCCTGTGTTTTTAATCAAAAATACAGTATTCTAGTTAAATTCAAAAAAAATAACCCACTTTTCATTCGAAAATTAAATAGATTTGTCTGATTACAAAAGGTTTGTTATCCCTAATTGAATGGTATACGTTTGCCGAAGCATATTTTATATATGTAAATCTGAGCAGAAATTGAAAAACCCTTCATTTCTGAACACACATTGAATCAGATTAAATAATCGAGCTCAAGTACATTATGAAATTGAACACAATCTCACAAATTTATTTTTTACATTAAATTGTTCCAAACTATTTTTTGCCTTTGAGCAGTTCAAATATTTTTTTTTATACCAAAAGTAAATTGTAGCAAAACAAAAACTCATGGATATTAAAGCGTAACTAGACATTTATATAATCTATCTGAAATAGTATTTACAATAGTCATAGTTCGTCTTTCGCTTCTTTAAAAGCAATATCGTATATTGAATCGACAAAGCTATAATATATAAATCCAACCATATAGAGTACGAAGTACGGCGAATGTTATCCAGAAATTGCATGAATAAACCAGTGCATTTAAAAAGGTCGAACTTGCTCAGAAAAATGTTAAGCACGTATAAACACGTGCAACTCCATCTAAAAATGTACCCGTCTTCACGAACACTCTGTAATCTTTCAAACGTTCTTTCAAAAATATGAAATTCAACTTTAGCACCGTTAGAAAAGTTAAAAAAACGTGTTTTTTTTTTATTCAACATAAAGTTGTAGATATCAGATATTATCATTACGCTTAGTAATTACTGGAATACGGAAGGGCAAACAAGATAAAATTCAATTGTTTGTTCTTCATGTTTAAGATAGTGGTCAGTGAATAAACATAGAAATCGAAAAATAATTTACTATGAAGATAACGAGGCCGCTTACTTAACCGGAACTATTAAAATATAGAAGTTTCGAGACGGTTTTATAAATTCTTCCGGCTTCTTATAAGTCGTAAAAAGCAAAGTCTTTGATATTGATTTATTATAGAACAATATGATCTCCTTCGCCGTAAATATTATCTGATAAAGCAAGAAAATACGGGTAGCACATGCACCGGGTGTGCCAAGTGCCAACTGAAATTCAATATTGCGAGCCCTTCTCTGAAAATATGAAGGTCTACGATGTGAAATAATGTAATGTGAAAATATAGAACATTTATCCTCCGTTTTTGACCTACAGTCCCCTTCCGTTTCTATCTAGTATTTTAAATTAGGAATATTAAGAGGTAAATGCCATAAATACTGAAACAAAGAAAAAATGTTTTTTTTTCTATTGCAATAACATGACATTTATTACTTTTACAGTATATTAGTTTAATACATAAATATAAAACAATTTAAAAAATAAAAAGCTTATTCGAAGTGGCCTCCATTGGCTGCAATACAGTCCTTTAAACGTTGAGGCTAGATATCAATGTAAGCATGCGCTCTTTCCATTGGAAAATTCTTCATAGCCAATTGTACGGATTAATCGGATCAATCGGACGTAAGTAAGCCGTACTCTATAAAATCGTAATCCAGCGGATTAGGGTTGGGACAAGACGACGACCAGTCTTCAGATCTGATGAAGTCCGAAACGTTCGTTTCCAACCAAGTCAGCGTAGACCGAGCTTTATCACCCGGTGCCGAGTCTTGTGGGAAGGACCATTATTGGTTATTGAACATGGTGTTGTTAAAGGGCTTCACTATATTACCAAGAATGGTATCTTGATACACTTTTGCCGATGTTTTGATACCTTTTTCATAAAAGTATGGCTCAGTCACTTTTTCATAGCTAATAAACCCCACCAAACCATCACAGAAGTCGGATAGTGCCCACGTTGCTCTCTGTCGACTACTTCCTCAGAGCTTGAACCATAAATACTGTCAAATTGTTTGTTAAAATGTTGCCCAATTGTAAAAAAAATCTTATTCGTGTACTAAATTTTTCTGTGAACTCCCTTTGCGTACCGCTTTAGTAATTGTTTCGATTTAACCACCCTATTCTTTTTTAAATTATCACTTAAGAAATGACTAGTACGTCTCTTATAGGCTACAAGTCCCAAGTCATCTTTTAAAATACGCGACATGGTTCTAGGTGTTCCTCATCCTCATCTCCCGAGACAAAATCTTTTTTTTTTTTTTTTTTTTATAAAATAGGGGGCAAACGGGCAGGAGGCTCACCTGATGTTAAGTGATACCGCCGCCCATGGACACTCTCAATGCCAGAGGGCTCGCGAGTGCGTTGCCGGCCTTTTAAGAATTTGTACGCTCTTTTCTTGAAGGATCCTAAGTCGAATTGGTTCGGAAATACTTCAGTGGGCAGCTGGTTCCACATAGCGGTGGTGCGCGGCAAAAATTGCCTTGAGAAACGCTCAGTCGTGGAACGTCGGACGTCGAGGTGATACGGGTGGAATTTTGTATTTTGCCTCGACGTCCGATGCTGAAACTCAGCTGCAGGTATTAATCCGAACAACTCCTCTGAACACTCTCCATGGTAAATGCGGTAGAAGATGCAGAGTGACCCCACATCTCTACGCAACGCCAAAGGATCGAGCCGCTCGGAGAGGGATTGGTCATCGACGATTCGAACCGCTCTTCGTTGGATACGGTCAAGTGGAAGGAGCTGGTACTGGGGAGCCCCCGCCCAGAGGTGAGAACAGTATTCCATGTGGGGCCGTATTTGCGCTTTATAGAGTTGCAAGCGGTGGCCCGGAGTGAAGTACCGTCTCGCCTTGCTGAGCACACCAAGCTTTTTGGAGGCTAATTTAGCCTTTCCCTCCAAATGACCGCGAAACTGAACGTCGTTCGATATGTCAACGCCAAGTATTCCGATGCTGGCTGTGGCTTCAAGAAGAGTGTTTTCGAAAAGAGGAGTAGCGACAAAGGGTATTTTTTTCGCGGAAAACGCGCAAACTTGTGTCTTCTTGGGGTTAAATTGGACTAGGTTTAGTCTACCCCAGTCCGAGACTCCACGTAAAAGAGTTTCGACTTCAGACACAAGTTTGTTCCGGTACTCATCGACAACTGCCCGAGAAATACCTGCCCGGCCAGTGTAAAGAGTATCCCCAGTGCTGTCGTCCGCATAGCAATGAATGTTGCTAAGTTGCAACATGTCATTGATATGCAGAAGAAACAGGGTCGGGGACAGAACACAGCCTTGTGGGACCCCAGCATTCACGGGTTTAAGGTCGGAACATGCTCCGTCGACGACGACCTTGATGCTCCGATCGGCTAGAAAGCTGGAGATCCAGTCGCATAATTTCTCAGGAAGCCCGTAGGCTGGTAGCTTCGAGAGCAGTGCTTTGTGCCACACCCGATCGAAGGCTTTCGCTATGTCCAAACTAAACGCTAGTGCCTCCCCCTTGGACTCAATTGCCTCTGCCCATCTATGAGTAAGGTATACTAGAAGGTCACCAGCTGATTAGCGATTATCAGTACGGCTTTCGTCGTGGTCGTTCAGCTGGTGACCTTCTAGATAACTCAAGAGCTGGCCATTAATAATGGATTCCATTATTTTGGAGAACAAGGAGGTTATTGCGATTGGGCGATAGTTGGATGGATCAGTGCGATCGCCTTTTTTAGGGATCGGATGTATCGAAGCGGTCTTCCAGCACTTCGGGACACTGCCGAGCGAGTACAGGTACCGGAAAAGGCGCGTCAGGACCGGAGCCAACTCAGGAGCACATGTACGCAGCACAATTGGAGGGATACCATCCGGCCCGCTCGACTTATGAATGTCCAAGGAAGATAGTGCTCTGCGAACAGCACGTTGCTGGAATGTGATTTCCGGCATTGAGTTATCACACCGCGAAATCGCCGGTGGTGATCTCCCCCGGTCATCCAAAGTCGAGTTGGACGCAAAGAGACAGCCCAAGAGGTCGGCCTTCTCCTTCGCAGTGTGGGCGAGCGAGTCATCCTCTCTGTGCAGCGGTGGTATCGATGGCTGACAAAAATTCCCTTGTACAGCTTTGGCGAGAGACCAGAAGGCTCGAGTCCCAGAAGGGAGTTGGGCCAATCTCTCGCCAAATCTGGCGATGTGCTCTGACTTTGCCTTAGCGATTTCCCGTTTGAAGGACCTGGAGGCTGAGTTATATGCTTTTTTATGTTCGCTGGTATTGGCATCACGAGATATCGCCGCCTCCGCCCATGCATTAAAGCATTCTCGCTTTCGACGCGATGCCGCCTTGCAAGAACGCTTAAACCAGGGCTGTGACCTGCCACCGATCGGCACCGCAGAGAATGGAATAAAAAGTTCCATGCCCTGCAGAACCACTTCGGCGACAGAGGCAGCGACGGAATCTGGAGCTTCCGACGAAAAGCACATAGGCCCCCAAGGGTAGGACGCAAAGAAAGACCGCATCCCATCCCAATCTGCTGACCGATAGTGCCAAATACGACGACAACCCGAAAAACGGGGCCGAGGAGGGCGCGTAGTAGGCACAGTACTCCGGACCACACAATGATCCGATGAACCCAATGGCGGGTCAACAGAGACTTGATAGGTCTCCGGATGTGAGGTCAGCAGAAGGTCCAACAAAGAGGGTTTATGACCATCCACATCTGGTATTCGCGTAATCGCAGGGACCATTTGTGACAGGTCGTAAGCTAAAGCAAAGTCGTGAAAGGATCTTCCCGCGTGATCGGTGGTTTCCGAACCGAGCCAATCGGCATGGTGAGCGTTAAAATCGCCAAGTATCACGATTTCAGCGGTAGGAACCCCTTCGAGCAGGGAATCTGTAGCCAATTGGATGTGCTCAATGAGTCGCTCAGTTTCGGTATTTCCGCTATGGGACCTATACAGGCATGCGTAGAATCGCGGATGGTCATCGCAGTCTACGCGCAGCCAGAGGCTAGATAGGTCCCTTCCTTCAAGCGACCCGAGGCGACGAGAACAGATATCCTCTCTGACGTACACGCAAACTCCCGCCCGCGGCACAAATGAATGTTCCAATTTGTACCCCGGGTAGGAGAGGTAGGAAGTATCAGCCGGGAAGGATATCTGAGTCTCAGTAAGGAAGAATAAGGCCGGCTTCGCAGTTTCGAGGTGAAAGTGAACCGCGTTAAGATTAGAGTTGAGCCCCCTAACATTGGTAAAGTCCACTGAGAGCGTGGAAGGGGATGCCTTCGGTAAATTCTTCCGTTTGCCCCGAGATCGAAACTTATAGTTTTTTGAGCAGTTTTTGCCCACCCCAGAATACGAAGGGCAGCCTGTGCATCCACCACCGAATACTGATTGTTCCGATGATGGACGCTCAGAGGGGGACTCTCCACAGCGGAATCGTGTGGTACCCCCCTGGGGTAATCTCTGTTTAAACTGCATCTTCATATTCTGGGGGAGGGGGGAATTGATGGGCTCCGGAAGTCTCACTCACCGCACGAAACGCGAGTACAATAAGATGAACCTATTGCATCACTTCACGCCGGTTTTCTGTGAGACAGTGGTACTGCCCCGGTCGTGCCTGCCCGATTGGCTGAAGCCCGAAAGCAACAGCATGGCACTCCCACTGCTCAAAACTTTTTACTTTCGGACAGGATTTCTTCGAATTCTTTCCCATACTGCTTCGACCACCTTTTTCGTACGAACACTACGTCGACGGCCAGATATTATTAACAATCAGAGCAGGTCTCGTTGTACCTACTGATGGCCCGGTACACAAACATTTTACTAATACGAAGCGTATGGAGAGGTTGTAAATTTTCAATTGTAACAGTATTTATGGCTAGACTAAGTATAAATTTCGAACACTCCTATATATTTATCCACGTGGATACTTATTATCAGTTTACTGGTTGAAACACTAAGTACATAATCTTATTGTTAAAACTAATTCTTGTGAGTGGCAGAAAATATCGTACAATTGAAGAAAAAAACAACTACGTCCATCATATTTGATTTACCTCAGGCATGAATCTTGCTTGATGATGTATGTATACAAATGTTTATTACAGTGAACCGTAACTTTATTGTAAGCGGTCAAATCAGGCTTCTATTTAGAATCGTGACATTGCCTGAATATTTAATGCTTTTCACGAAAAGGGCTCGATAAAGTTTTGATCGGCTGTCGCGTCGCTCTATCGTCGTGGCATTTTCATCAAGAAGTGTGTTAAATATTAGTTTATCTGATATAAGCTTATTATAAATTGTCAATATTATTATTAAATTAAAGTTTCTTTTATACAATATAGCAGTAAAAAATATTTTTAATGTATCAGAATTTTGTCGTTGTTTTCAAATAACTTCATTATAAATTAATTTGTATTTATGAATATTTATTAATTTCGTCGTTTGTAATCCTAAATTACCATTGCAAATGCTTGCTTAAATTTCCGCAAAATTTTAATTGTTAATGTCGAGTTTGACTGTTACATTAATCAAAATCAAAATTTATTTGATCACATTGGTAACTATGTACACTTATGAACGTTAATGTTTAAAAAAAGGAAGATTTAAATTTACAACTACTACGTTCAAAAAGCTTTTAACGCCATACATAATATCACCACATACAAGCACGACTAGTAGTACCTGTTTACGATCCCGACGATACATGGCCAGCTATCGTCCCCTTCGCACATATTATACAGATGGAGACAACACATAGACGCCACCACAACCAATAGTATCAATATACACAATAATATTAATAGTAAACATTATTTTAAGTTAATTTAAGATTCTGTTCAAACAATTTAAAATAAAACGACATCTGACAACATAAATCATTAGTTGCGTAGGTCAGTGTACCGATCAGTAATAAACAATAACTTTTAAGGACGTCGATAAGAGCATTTAGTTTATTTTAAGAGTATAATAAACAGTATCTTACGTATTCAGAATTTTATCTATTCTTCCCTTATATTGACTAGTAATACCAATAATAACGATAATAACAAATTAGGCAACAAAAGATATTATGTGCGTCAATTTTAGACTGTTCATATTCCTGAAAACCTCTCCTCGTAATAACATACATTGGAAATTAAAGAAACTGATTTTTTATAAGTGCGCAATGTTAAATTTTTTCTCGTTAACAATTTTTTACTTTTAGTCGTCTGTCGAAATCGGGTCAAAGCTATTTTTAAAGTAATAAACATCATTAGTTAATTGTTACTATTATGTTAACCTAAAGCTAATAATTAACAAAAGTAATTGATTATCAAAAAAGATCTAAAAATAATTTTGTATCTATTCTCAAAACCTACACTATGTCTAATCTAAGTGCATTAAAACTAAACTCTGTAAAAGCTTTCACAATTTTAAGCTCACTTATTGCCTAACTCAGCAAAACTTTAATTTGAAACTAATACTTATTAAAGTGCAACTCCGTAAGCTTAGCGATATAATGAAGCTTGCTTGATTTGATTCTTTCATAACCAATTAATGACTTTTACTTTGAGTAATTTCTTTAGTCGCACTCTTCATTTCTGAAGTCTCCACTCTCCCCTGTCTTCGGCAAGCGTTTCATTCAAATGTAATTACTTACGTTATAATTCGTAAAGCATGTCAAGACAATTAATTCCACGGCTTAACCTACCGGCTAATTTACCTTTAATTAGAGAGAATTCGTTAGCGTTAAGCGTTAGCTGTAACACAACGAAACTATGAATAAACAAAGTATGAATATAACTTATTACGTTTTTCAGGTGCGTAATGCAACAGCCGTTTTTATAATGAACCTGTCGTGCTCTGATCTCCTGTTCTGCTGCTTTAACCTGCCCCTGGCAGCGTCTACGTTTTGGCAGCGCTCGTGGGCACATGGGCGGACCCTATGCCGTATGTTCCCTCTGGCCAGATACGCCTTGGTTGCAGTCTCACTATTTACAGTACTTGCTATCACTATCAACAGATATGTTATGATCTCGCATCCTAGACTTTATCCCAAGTGAGTAAAAAATATTCCCACTATTACTATTAATTGGCATGAGGATTACAAAAAAACAGTTCTACTCTTAATAATCCGTAATAAGGCCGTACATTATGCACGATTAAAATAAAAACTGACATTTCTTTTTATAGGTTATATAAAAAACAATATCTGGCCTTGATGGTAGCAGGAACATGGCTTTTCTCATTTGGGGCTCTCATCGCAACGTGGCTCGAGAAATGGGGTCGTTTCGGTCTGGACCCATCCATCGGATCGTGTTCAATTCTTCCAGATCGCAATAATCGTTCACCCAAAGAATTTCTTTTCGTTGGCGCGTTTATGCTTCCCTGCTTAGCTATAGTTATTTGCTATGCACGTATATTTTGCATTGTTAGAGAAGCTGCTAGACGCTCCAGAGCGCCTTTCAAGGGAAGACCGCGTCCTGGTTTAGAAGATTCCGCAGTCGGTTCCGCATCCACTGCGCTAGAACGCTCGCCAGGCCCGGAAAACGGTATTAACCACACTAGTGTACCTAGGAAGGCACTTCTAGCACCACCCATACTCCACTGTCCAGTCACCCCAGGACCCGAACGGTCGTCCTCTTCCGGGGTGGACACTCTGGATGGTCATGATGATGAATGCGCTCTAGATGCAAAGCCCCGAACTCCAAGTGGCGGAGAGACCGCTAAGCGCCTCCGACAAGCAGCGGTTGTTCTAAAGCGATCCCCAGCACCCATTAGGCCTCCCCGTTTAACTGCGAAGGACAGAAAGTTACTGAAAATGATCATGGCAATAATGTTATCGTTCTGGGTGTGCTACCTGCCAATAACGTTGACAAAGATATTCCGCGAGTTCACATCACACCCCGCGGCAAACATCGCGGGCTACATACTCATATACCTGACGACCTGTATCAATCCTATTATATATGTGGTGATGTCGAGCGAGTACCGGCAAGCTTACAAGAACCTGTTAATGTGCAAGCGCAGGGCGTGACGTTCGCCCGGCGACGGCGTCTCGGAGAAACGCCCGCCGTAAATTCTTAAGAACTGTGTTACAATGCAAATGCTCGGAAACTATATATAATGCCTTTTATTTAAACGTATGAACTATTTATGTGAGAATGTTTTTATTAAATTGTAATCGCGAGCCGTCCGTGATTGTGCTAACTGATGATGAGTGCAGTGTTAACTACAAAAATGATAAAAGTCGAATAGTAGTCTAAAATAGTTATATTCTACTTACATAATTGTGTGTTTAACATCCCGATAATAGCGATAAGGAACTGTAAAGATATGAGATATTGTTATTAATGTAAATGAATGATAGAATGTTATTGTTCCTAGCGGGGCGTACGAATGCTCCTTTATATTCTTATACGATTAATTCGTGTTTAACATTCCTATATGTTTCGGTGTCGACGTGTCAGTATTCATGTTATAAAGTACATAGTGAGCAATAAATTTTGTAAGATAATGTATGTAATACAGGGCTGAACTGAAACGGGCAAACCCGTCACATTCGAACTGACTCATTAAGGAAACGTTCTAGGAAAGATCACCGCAATGATGTTTATAAACTCATTTGTAATGGAATAATTGTGGATGAACGACGTGCGTACAATATGGCTGTTGGAATAGGGAATGTGTTGTTTAGAAATGAAAGTGCCAATGTGACGGAATTGTATCTGGACGAAATCCACCTCTTCAAGGACTACCCTGAAGGCTTGTTGCGGTTCGCGACGGCCTGCTGCTTCATTTTTATGATCATCGGGGTCCCGGGAAACCTAATTACCATCATCGCACTGTCGAGATACGAAAAGGTTAGTTTATTTCCTGTATATCTTCTCTCAATAATAATATTCAATTGATAAAATATTAAAAGATATACTTAAAGGAAAAGTATATATTTAAACAAACAATAATAACATTTTTTCATTCAATGACACGTACAGCGGTGTCAATCTGTCTCTACGCGTTAGCCCTTACGTCAGTAAAAACGTATGTTATACTGATAGGCTTATCAAAGGGTTCCTTAATAAAATACTAATTAGATATTAAGCAACATTTTACAAACTCTTAAGAGATATTTAAGAATAGATATTATATTGCCTTACGTTTATTGATAAGTTAAACGCCGATTCCTTATCACAAGAATATGTTATGGTCGCGACGACAATTGGCATCATTTAGTTTTTAGATAACATTCTAATTATTACCAATGACGATAACTACTTCCGTTTAACACGATTATGTTGAATAATTAATAAAAAATAATTAGCTCTCAAACCCATTACCATCATTTGTATTATTGTTTAATACTTTGGTTAATTAAAGCTTACCTTAACAACAACTTAAATGATAGAAATGTAGTAATGCATAAACAGTTAATAATAATAATAATAAATAAATATAACAATGTTATTAAAATGTAGAGGTACTTGAAATTGGAATGTATACCATCGCCCACATCAAAATAAAATTAACGCGATCGGAAATCACGTTAAATTGTTTCAAAGTTTCACCATTGCTACATTTTAGCAATATATTTCGGCATCACTGAATATTGAAACGTAATTAACTGCTCTGACAATACATATCGGCAATTAACTCGTTAATATCAAATAAACACATTCATAATGATTCAAACGAATGTATAACAGCAGCAACAGCATACATCATTGCCTAATTCCACTCTAATTCTCTGGCTCTAACATGTATGAAACTAATACAGGTTAGTTTACGCAAATATACAAGTATATGGCGCTCAAGGTTTTTACCGACTCCTATTTACGCACACTCACAGCGTAAACATTTTATTTATCAAAGTCCAGTGTCTATACTGAGCCCCAACAAGTTTATCCTGCTATTAGTCACAGTTATATAACAATAGCATTTTAATAAGTTTAACTTACGCTTAAATGCTTGACCTGTTACTCTTTCACACGTATATACTGAATAGAACTCAAATACTCAGTTTCATTTTTAGTCTCAATAAAAGCCCCAAATTAAAAAATATAATATGTGTATGTCACTTAAATTCATCACATTAATTTATTTATCAGTTTTTAGTATAAATATTAAAAGTTCAAAGTCAAATTTAAGACTTTCACTTCTACACTACTGTTTTTTCTCGGCTTACGGAAACCGATTACTAATTTTCCTTTAAGATTCTTAATTATATTACTATGTACTTGATAAAGTACAAATCAATCAATTTTAAATATTATTTATTTAAACTGGCGTCAAACAATTAGTATTTTACCTCAGTAAAATCCCCAAAGGAACAATTATCATGAATGGGACTAAATCCCCAACCGCAAGGACGCAATGTCCTCCTTTGACGTGCGTAAGGCGCCTTGAAGAAGTTAGGGTTATATACATGCATGTACAAAACATCTGCTTTGTTAACCGACTTCTTTTGAATATTTCTGTCATAATAGTGTAGTTTTCGAATGCAACATTTGGCTACTTACTACGAACTAATCATTGCACTGATATCATCAAGTAGTTTTACTCGGGTGTGGTGAAGGCGTGTCTTATCTTATCAAACATAACTATTTTGCGAAATGGGATTACCATATCAAGCATACTTTCTTATCATATTTTATTAAGGTGCCATCATTTAATAAATAGAGCAGTGTGATGTATTCTAATCACTTAACGTCTGCTTTTAATGGTTGACAATGTTTAAGTTGTAAGATTAAATTCCGCACTGACACCTGGCACATGTTAATGTTGTGATAAAAACTTCATTACACAGCTGTACAATATCAATCACTTTCAGGTCCGCAATGCAACCGCGATCTTCATCATCAACCTTTCATTTTCGGACCTATTATTTTGCTGCTTCAACCTGCCTCTGATGGCATCCACCCTTCTCCACCGGTCCTGGGTCCATGGAGAGCTTCTTTGCAGACTGTTTCCCCTGATGAGATATGGTCTGGTGGCAGCTTCCTTGTTCACTGTTACTGCTATCACTATCAATCGTTACGTCATCATCGCCCATCCGAGACTTTATCCGAAGTAAGTTATATAAAATTCAGTATTGAGGTGTGATGTTTTCCATTCCAATGCATTATAAATTATTATTTTTAACTAATATTTAAGTCTTCAAATGTACCAATACTTTCAGCTGTCACAAGTGATTGGATTAGACTCTGGATCGTCATTAATGATGTAACAAGCTGACCCGGCGAACTTTGTACCTCCTAACAGTCAATGAATGTGGTGTTACAGATTAGCTGAGTTTTATATTTAGTAACTTAACGAATACAAAATAAATATTAAGTTCACTACTTTATTAAGAAATTAACACAAAAAGAAATAAGCGTGAATCCTTTTTCATTTACACATTATTCTATATTTTATAGGCTAATATATGCCATCATCCGAATCTTGTGGATGTATGTTGTCCTTTGAAAACCTTTGTTTAATAACGTTCTCTATTTAATCTCAATTTGAGGGGAGAGTTGAACATTAAATATTTGACTATTACGAAACCCATGAACATTTTGCATTGTATTTTTTTCGTAAATTTTCCTATGTTTTTAATACAGTAATTCTTAAGTAAGTAAGTCTTCAGTAATTCTGGTAACATCGGTCCGGCCGTTCTCGAGTTATAAGTGTTCGAGCTCACCCGACTTTTTTAATTAATTAAAATTAGTATTAGACTCTAAAGCGAAAATTAAATTACAGAGCATACAAAACGCGGAACATCTGCCTGATGCTCCTCACAATATGGTTAACTTCTTTCGGATGTTTGGTGGCGACATGGCTCAACAAGTGGGGCAGGTTTGGGCTCGACGAAAATATCGGATCGTGCTCCATCATCCAAGACAAATCCGGTCGAACACCGAAGAAGATACTCTTCATTGTAGCATTTACTATACCTTGTATTGTGATAATTTTCTGTTACACGCGAATATTCTTCATAGTTAGAAAAACCTCAAAAAAATCAAAAACAGTAAATACATGCAAACAAGAACAACCATCGTGCGACGAACTCTCGTCCGTGGTATCGTCTGACTCGATGTCCATAAAGTTCTCCGGCCCCGGAATAAGCATCAGTGAAAACACAGAGACCTTTACCTCTGACCCACCTAAAAGCACACAACGCACATTCCAAATCGAAACTAGAGACGAAATAAAAAGAATAGACAATCGGCTTCGAAGGACAGCATTAAGAAAGTCTATGGCGATGCTCAAATTGTCTCTGCCCACGCGGAAAGACAGGAGGTTAGGGACTATGATCATCGCTATCATGATTTCGTTCTGCATGTGCCACCTCCCTATAACCATAACGAAGCTGTTGCAGGAGATAAATCCTAAGCCAGCGTCTAATATAGCTTCTTATCTTCTCATTTATCTGGCTTCTTGTATCAACCCAGTGATTTACGTAGTAATGTCGAACGAGTACAGGAAAGCATATAAAAACCTTTTCAAATGCAAGCGAAAGTCTTGATGAATAACGAATGGCAAGTGATAGACTGAATGTTTTAGAGAAAATACTCATTTAGGTCTTAAGTGTGTGTTATTGTTGTGAGACAATGAAGCAATTATTGTAAAGTTTAATGTTTTCATGTTTACGGTAGTAATTGTGTATATTACATAATTACATATATTTAGTGTTAAGTATTGTTAAACGGGCCCAAGGAGTTACATGAATTGACATTCCGTGTTTAATATTAAAAATATAGTGACATAATAAATCATATAAATTGTCAAAAAGTATACGAATAGACTCGAATAAAAGATATTACTAATGAAGTGGTGAATAAGCGAATGTCTTAATATATATATATATATATATGTACTATATATGTACACCCTTTTATAGGTTCATAATTCACATTGCAGGTGCCAAAGACACAAATATTTTAAATTTGATCACAGTGCCACAAATTTACTCATGGTGTAGAGGAGTTTTATTCTTGTATTTATCTGACAGCTATTAAATTTTTTTTTCAATATTAGTAATATGTACGTGAAAACATGTTATTATGTTTACCACAACAGAAATGTTTTATTAAACCGTAGCTATAAATAATTTGAAATGTGGATTGTATTCGAAGAGAGGAAATTTATTTATATTTTATTCATGGAGTATTTAATGTTCACGAACCGACGAACGACATATTTAACATTCTATAGTATGCTATAATCTATGGTCTTTAATACTATTATATTGTCTGTGTTTCCCTAGTTATACGAGGATAAAAGTATAGAGTACTTTTCTCTTTTTTTACGTTGCCACGGGATCGATTTTAACGTGAAGTTAAATTATTTATTTGCTTATTTAAATTATCAAATTGTCCATACATTTTGTTATAGCAGATCTTGAACTTGAATAGTGGAAGTTTGTATATAATAATAATGAAAAGGTTTCGGTCGGCTTCGTTTATTAACGAAATGAAAACTATTCAAAAGACGTAGATTTATACGTACGGCCTAGAATTCAAGAATATTTAAAATACTTTTTAGTATTTAATATTGTTTTGTTTAATTTGTTACTGACGATGTTATATAACTGATATTATGTCAATGTATAATTTTAGTAAAATATAGTTCATATAAGTATAAAATATCATATGTTATTTGTATAAGAGTTTAAATGGTTTTGTAATGAGAAAGACCGTAATGTACCAAAGAACCTCCTGGGGCCACGATACCCAAGCCATTGTACTTACCAAAGATGTAATTAAATTGACTTATGGATTTTAGCTACCAATTTTATTTAATACCTTACAACACCCAAAAAGTATGTCTTGCCCATCAGTATCATTTTCTATGGATGTACGATCTCCGCAGAAATTTCAGAATGAGGAGAGATGTAAGAAGATTGATCATTGGTGATAAATAATATCTAAGATCTACGGTCTACCCTTATCAAAAGCACTTAGTAAGAGGTAAAGAATGAGTGTTATCCGCTAATTATTAGGTACTCGAACTGTGTATTAAAAAAAAGCGTTTTTTCAATTGATCAGCTCGCTGCCGAATAAATATCTCTGATTAAGTAGCGTTCTCTTATATTCCCGAAGAATTCGAATAAGAGTTTCCTGAACTCCTAGGTTAGTTTTTAAAGACGAAATTTGGAAGATTCTGTTAATTTTGAACTTTGGGAATTAATTGACGACAATTTTAATGTTCTATAAGAGGTTATAATGGAAGATTTTCTATATTATAGATTTACGTACATTTCGGATCTAAGGATTGAGTTCTTAACATAGACAAAGACATTTATTACTAAAAAAACAGAGGTTGTTTTAAAAATATTCGATCACAATATTTTACTTGTGTAATTAATTTTCTTATCGTCCAAATTAGATATTCAAATAAACGCCAGAACTTTAAAATGACGTCCGTTATTTCAAATGGAAATTTTCAGGAATAATTAATTTTCTAATCTTTGTATTATTGAAAAGTCAACTCATTAAATAAGGCTTCTATATAAAGGCTTTATGAAAATTCGAGCAATGAAATCAGGACATACATTAATGACACATAATAGAGGTCTTTAAAGAAAAATGACATCTAAATTTTTAAGTAAGTTGACAGATGTAGTTCATTTGTTATCTTTTATAACTTTAATTGGTTCATATAAATTTTAATGCTTATTCAAGAGGCAGTGCAATGGATGGAAACAGCCACTAAACATGCACATCATACATTCATTTATTTAAAAAAATTAATATCAATCTCCCATCATATTGTGATATTAAATGTGTCTAAATACGAATCTATGAAGAGCAAAAATGACTCGAATAATGTCGGAGCCAATGTAGAGGTTTTGATGACTGAAATATGCTCTAACTATTAAACCCAATTTAATAAAAAAAATAACCTAGAGCGTTAAAATTAAATGTGAACTGAGTGTATTTCTAAAAAAAGGCTTGACAAAAATGTTTTAGTTTTTCGGTGTATGTTGGTCGGTGACAACGCATAGTTGCAGTCAATGACAACAACTTCAAACTCTTCAATTAGCTCAACTAACTGTTAAGTTCATTAAAATTCTAGTACTTTCTACAATTTCTTTAAAAAATTACAAAAATGGATAAGTTTTCCAGTATCTAAAAGTTTTTGGTCAATAAGTTTCGAAGCTTTTACTTAGGTCAAAGTTTTGACATACTAGACATACTTATCTAAAGAATTTTGCTTCGTGGAAACAACACACTTCAAAGAAAGGATTTATTATACTCATGATAGGGTGTTTTAATCATATAGTTCAATATATATTTTATATTTTTGACGCAGGTTTTGTGCCGTCTTGGCTTATCATATCATCTTATTTCATTGAATGAAATGACTGTAGATGAAGCGAGAGAGGTATGGCAGGACCGCAATACGAGGAGATCCGTGTTCTCTGCCTATCTCTTCATCGTAATACATATTAACATAAAAAAACTTTAAATTAATTCAAGTACAAAAAGTTACATTGTTTTATTAGATATTGGAGCCCCTGAACTAAGTCTAGGGAGACCTGTACATAAAATTTCAATTACAAATAACATTACATTTACAGTGTATTAATTTAATACATAAATATAAAACAATTTAAAATATAAAAAGCTTCTTCGAAGTAGAGACTACTTTTGACTTTTGACATTGGCTGCAATACAGTCCGTTAAACGTTGAGGCCAGATATCAATGTAAGCATGCGCTCATTCCATTGGAAAATTCTTCATAGCCAATCGTACGGATTAATCGGATCAATCGGTCGTAAGTATCAGATCTGATGAAGTCCGAAACGTTCGTTTCCAACCAAGACAGCGTAGACCGAGCTTTATCACCCGCTGCCGAGTCTTGTTGGCAGGACCATTCTTGGTTATTGAACATAGTGTTGTTAAGGGGCTTCAGTGCCTTCTCAAGAATAGTACTTGTACACACTTAATACACTTGTGCCGATGATTTGATACCTTTTTCATAAAAGTTTGGCTCAGTCACTCCTCCATAGCTAATAAACATCACTGCAGTCGAATAGTGCCTACATTGCTCTCTGTCAACTGCTTCTTTTGAGCTTTGAGCATAAATACGGTCATATTGTTTGTTAAAATGTTGATCAATTGTAAAAAAAATCTCATCCGTAAACAACATTTTTCTGTGAACTACCTTCGCGTACCGCTTCAGTAGTTGTTTCTGTTTTACCACCCTATTCTAATATATCAGTATATTCCTCCTAAAATATCAGTTAATAAATGACTAGTATGTCTCTTATAAGCTACAAGTTCTAAGTCATCTTTTAAAATACGTGACTTGGTTCTAGGTATTATCTTCATCTCCCGAGATAAAATCCTTTGCTTTCGCACAGTTTCTTCGAACTATTTCCCTTACAGCTTTGACCACCTTTTCCGTAGGAATACTACGTGGACGGCCAGATCTTTTTCTGTCACAAACAGAGGAGGTCTCGTTGTACCTATTAATAGCCTGGTACACAAACTTTACTAATACCGAGCTTATAGAGACTTTAAAAAATTGCATATAACTCCATACCTACTTTGTGTAACGCAATCACAGCGATTCAGTTCTCTTTATCACCACATTCCATTTTAATATCGCAAAATATTGTACAATGTATTGGCGCCAAAATGAGAAAACCTAATGAACAATGATATAAATATGATAGATTCTAAATTTAATAAATTTTCAATTGTAACAGTATTTATGGCCAGACTAAGTTATAAATAATTAAAATAATATATATATATATAAAAACTTAGTTTGTAATGCATCCATATCCGGAGGGTTAAGGTTTGGTACCGGTGAAAAATTGTTTCCAATTAGTAATGTGTATAGATAACCCTGGTAGTGTTTTGTAATATAAATTGTATTTCGATTAATCATCAAGTATCTTGTCGCTTATGTAGTTCAATTGATATTGTTCGTGACAATCCAAAGTTAGCGATAAGCTTGTTGTCGCGTTTCCGAGACCGGATTTCCGCTTTGCTATCTGTTCTGATTCGTAAACAGCCCAGATATTTCTTCACTTTCAGACATATCTCTACTCGACGATCAATCGTCAAGACTGGCGCTGACTAGCGTAAAATAGTCATAAAAGTCTACCAATAAATACAGAGATCAACAAAAAATTAGGACAAAAGAGACAACAATTTTATTTACTTTCACACACTACTTTATTATAGTCTAAGTACAAGCTCTGACTTTATCGTCTCGTAAGCTGTAGGCTGTATACTTAAAAGAAACAGCGCTCTTGAGCCCTCAAAGACTCTAGTCATTTTGCCTCAGAGATTGTACTAAGCGCAATTACCTTTCTTGCTTAACATTGTCCCTTCTACGCCGATACAATCGCTTTATCAACGGCAACCAAACCCTATAGAGACAGAGGGTCAGAGGTCCCTGACGAAAACTATTTAGCTTTGTTAGCCTGAAAGTTATAATACCTAATAAATTTGATTTATTAGAATTTAAATTTAGTCCAATCATTGTTTATTGTTCTTATACTTCGAGTCATTATTTATTTTGCGTACTCCATTTAACCTGACAATGATTGATTTAGGTTTAATGAGTAGGATGAAATCCCTTTTTGTTATCTGCCGAGTTAGATCATGTATGAGCCCATCGTGCTTGATGGAGCAGGAGATAAAATGTTCATGTCTGTGAACATTTTAATTTCCATTCCTATTTCCCATGTCTGTTAATCTGATTTTAAATTCATTTAATGTAGAATGTTGTCTACATAAACTCATAATTTTAAGACATAATTACCATCACATTTCATCTTGTCAATTTAATATTTAAGCACTTTTTATTTACATCCGTTATATGACAAGTCCTTGTTCTGTATAGTACGGGTTCAGCAATTAAGCCTCAAGAAGGCGGAAAAGGTGACTTTCGAAATCGCAAAAATCAATGGAAGGTCCAATTTGTCTATAATGTGCGCGTTCTGGAGTAAACTTTACCATTTACGGTTTTTCAGTAAGCTTAATGACTGTTTCAAAGTTCATACTTGAGATAAGTGTAATAAAATGAATGAAAACCCTCTGAAGTTCTATTCAAAGTGCAAAGTAAACCATATAATCACTTTTATAAATTGCTCTTTTTCTTCCTGGAATTCAAAGAAAAGTTGAGTTTTCTTAATGTTCTTAATAAACATTTAACGCAAGAATATCACAAGCTTATCACAAATCGTGTACCGTGGCGACCTTTGCATCATAATCTTTAAATTAATGGCCGCTGAGTTGTTCCTTTAACCGTGGAGATAGGTAGAAATCACTAATAACTAGGACCGGTGAATATGTAGGATGTGCCATCAATTCGAAGCCAAATTCTTGACAGGCAGCCATCGCAGTTCTGGACTTATCCAAGTTGTGTATCTTCAAAATACCTTATATTTTTATCACATTATCAGTATTTATTGAATTCCCCTTGTAAGTAACTGACCAAACCCTGTCTCCACACTGGTTTTTCATGCGTTATGACAATTTTTAATAGCTGTTTAATTATGGTTCCATACAGATACTTTTGTGAGTTGTGTTTGAATAATAATAACACTTTCACATACACAATTCACTTCTTGTACTGTGGTGTATCTTTGCGACATTATCACATAACGGTTTAATGTACATTGATACAATTTTTTTACGGTAGCGGTACATACCTTGTTATACCCTTAAAAAAAGAAAAAAGCAAACAATTTGCAGTCTTTGGAATATTATTCATCGCCAAAAAGAAACTGATAGATGAAAGTTTTACTGATTGGTATCAAAGTATCTTATCAAAGCGTCGTTGCCCTTTCTGATTTAATAAATATATAATAACAATTTGTAATTAATAGCACCAACGCCAAACTGTCTTCTGAAAATCTGCACAATAATTAATTATTGCAAGTACTACACATCTGAAACAAAACATGACGGTGATATTCTACGATAGATATTTTAAATATGGATAATATATAGAAGTTGAAACAATATAAAATTTTAGGTTATAAAATTGGAATAAAATACACAGATTACAATAGCCAATAGTCAGTCAGCCAATAGGAGAACAAAACACTATAATTCATCTATTTCTTTTCAGCCTTCACTATTATTAGCTTATTACTACTATTAATTATTAAGAGAAGAATCATCTCTTTGTCCGGTGCATCATGCTAGGAACATGTTCAATAAATAAGGGTACACGATTGTGTATTTCATACATATAATAATTAAAAAAACACTGCTAACATATAACATACATTATTTGTAATGTATATGTTTTTTTTTCAGAACAAGGGGCCAACGGGCAGCAGTCTCACTTGATGTTAAGTGATACCGCCACCCATAGACAATCTAATGCCAGTGGGCTCGCGTGTGTGTTGCCGGCCATTTAAAATGTATATGGGCTTATTGCTGGCAAATACTATCTTGCACCGAATTTTAAGTTTAACACTGACAGAATTCAGAGAGAGTTGCTTTGTTCATTGTTTGGTATAAAAAGGGTTTTTCTTCTTTTCTTCGAATTAGTGTTAAGTTGCTATAATGTTAGAAAAATAACGTTAAAATAAACAAGTACATGTATATAATATACATACCTAACGACGTGTCCAGTGTTTTCACCAATCATTCTCGCTGACCACGATCTATAGAAGTTTTAATTAAATGAAAACAAAATCATTCTGCAATCAAGCGTTTAAGTTTATATCTAACTCATAAATCACAAGTAAATATTTAAACATTTTCTGCAGATATTAATTCATTGGAGCTAACGGTCTATGTTTTATTTACATCGTCGAAATCAGAAAGTTATAAAATAAACAAAAGCTAATAACATCATTGTACCACAAAGAACGGTTGGGGGGCCGTCGATATCTTTCGACTCTCGAGTCTTATACCAGAATAATAAGTCCTGAATACCTCGAATACCTCATTACAATATCTTCTTACCAGGAAGAAAGGCACACAATATAGCCGTAAGCATTTGGAGAAATTCTATTAGTTTGGAAACAAAGAGAGGTTAGACTGATATTAGCTACTTTGCCTCACAATAGTTCTCAAAAACCCAGTAAACACTCACTATAAAATTCTAAATAGTGGACGTAACTATTATCAATTATAATTAACAAAAAGTATATATCAAAATAAAAATGTGTCTAACGTAACCCGAGTACATCTCAACAATGACTCAACTAATAAATGTGACGGTCGGCAGAGAAAAAATATTGTATAATAATTTATCAAGAATTATTAAATTGAAATCATGTATTTCGAACAATCATAAAAACATTGTGTTTAACAATCGTACAAAATATAAATCGTATAGAAGGCCGCACAATAATAGCATTAAATTCAATAAAAGCTTCACTGGGAAAGCGACACAATCCATGAAATTCATTGCAATAAATTTATACATTTATGTATTTGCATTTTATTTAGAGAAAATTGATTCAGTAAAAATATGATTTGCGATGGATTTACCTTTTGCGGTAACAAGTTTTAGCTGCAATTCGATTCTTGGCGGAACCATCTACAACCAACTTCTTTTAAGCAAACACATATTTTTTTCCCCAGATCCTATTTATTAGTATAATAATTATAATTAATTCTGTATTCGCACGTAATGTCGGCGGATTACGGTTTAAAGCATCACTAAATTTGTGCACACTCAGTGAATAACAAATATTATTTTATAGACTTTTTATTATGATATATAAAATATGAATCGACATCTCACTTAATAAATTTTTGACAAAGTTATCCAGAAAAAAAATCATATTTAGTTATCATAAGCTCATCATCGCATTTTTGAAAAATAACCAGACATATCTAATTCATAGTTAGAACTGTAACAAAAGCACGAGTTAGGTTAAAATAATACGAAAATCCTCATTGATTATGGATAACAAATGGACGGATACAAGAGTAATAAAAGATTTTTCCAAGTGGTAATATTTCACGACAACATGAATAAATTCCCGTCAGGTGGTTGTGTTTCTTCGGTCCAATATTAAGGCCACTATGATGAATTGAAGGCAACCGTGAAGAAATAACCAGATCAAGTAAACAAAACACGGATCGATTCATTTGAGATAATTTTATTTTATTCTTTGTGATTGTTCAATAATGTATTTTGCTTCGAAAATTATTTCACTTTTCTTTGACGTAGAAAAACGTGTAATAAAATATTTATGAAAACCTTTATAAATAATAGTAGATTAGTTCCTCAAATTTTCATTTTTCTAACGAAAACATGTCCGAACAATAATTGTCCAAAAAATTAATTACGAAAAAAAATAGTGAAAGTTATTCGACGAACCCGTAGGTAAGGATAAGGATAAAAATCTCGGCGTTCCGTGTCTCAAGACATTTGTCAAGATCAAAGAAACACTTTTTCTTATATGACTGATACACGAGACCTTAGTATGTTTCTTCTAGAAATTATTATTATATATATGTTATACAAAAAATCACATATTAACATAAGTTCAATAAATTATCTGAATCCAGTTCTTAAACGGTTAAATATCTCAAGGTTTCACTCAGTTTTCAAAGTCAAGAGTTTAAAAATATAATCATCAAAAATAATGTATTAAATTGTAACAATATACCAACCTAATATATAATTATGTGTTAATTGAACACAATAATACTTTTAATATATTCAGCAACTTATGTACAACTTGTTTTAATACATGTAGACTCGTATATGCTCGTAGAATCGTAGCGTTTGTGATTACCGTAGATGTGATGTTGCTACCTACCCGATTGCGGCTACGGCGTAGCTGATAGAACATTGTTAACGCATTTAATTGCAATAGTCGCAAGAGCAATTCTAACGGTTGAAAAACTATACTATACTAGGGTATTTATTATAAAGACCGGGTGGGTTTGCACCAAAACATAGCGAGATATGAATATAGCGATATATGATAACCAAACAAAATAACTCAAAATTTCAATTTGAAGTACTGTAGAATATTAACAGAATTTCATCCCAACCGTAGCCCATTATCTTATTCGGCACGAAATTAATGGAAGCCGTCTACATTTTTCGGCGTAAGATGACCCTTATTGTGAGTAAAATATTGGCCATTTGGAGTACGCTTAGTCGTCGCTGTTATAAAAAAAATAATCATTCTTATTTTGTTAATATATATATATAAATAATATATATATTATTTCATTGATTTTATGGGTATTTTAGTGGGAAGTAGTGTAGCAAATCAAATTAATTCCATCGACACGTGATAGTTTTATATAACAGTTTCGTTAAAATACGTAAAAAATATTTAATAAAAAAAGCGGAAGGTGAAAATTGAATAAAAAGGCTTCTATATTAATTAACTGTAGCGCTTTCATGTCATGAAAATGAAATTGGTGTAAAGCCTGAATGTGCCTAAACTTGACTTGATGTATTCCCTTATTTTCCTTTCAGTTGCTAATTTAATTGTTAGTGATATTATTCCCCGTCATAAACACAACTTTCTTTAATTTAAAATAATATACACGTAAATTCTTAAAATACTGATATTTTGCAATAAAGATCTTTGTGTAGAAAGTAAAAACATTGAACAATGCATAATTATGACGACGAGTATGAGTTTAACATTACACTGGTATTAATATCGAAAATTTTTACACTATAATATAAATAGATTAGCAAAAAAATAAAACATCGAAAACCAACCAACCAAAATTAGTATTCAAAAATAAATCACAAACACTTCATATAATATTTAAATTAAATGTTGTGTGGAAATTAGTAGTTCTAAAGATTATCGAATAAGACATAGACAAATTAAAAAAAAAACAATCATTTTATTGTTTTGATAGTCTTATCTAACCGCCCACAATCATTTTTCATAAACATATTAAATACTCCCGAACATTACACGCTTTGTTAAGCGATTCTATTATGTATAGTTTATATAAGTATAAAGCAACTTATTGACTCAGTATAATGTATGTGTGATCAAGCCACATGACGCCTTAGACTTCTTGTCACGTAAGGGACGAGATCAAATACCGAGAAATAAATGCGGATTCATTCATATTGAGCGTCCAGGCCAGGTCAGCTTCACTGCGTCACCTAATTTATTACCACAAAATATATGTCTCGAACAGATTCGTTCATTAATATAATTTTATAACCGGCTTTAAAAAAAATGCATCGCAGACTTGACCTAGTGGCTTAGCATGCGACTCTCATCCCTGAGAACGTAGGTTCGATCCCTGGCTTTTTATTAATTTAATTTAACATACGCTCGAACATTAAAAGAAAACATCGTGAGGAAACCGGCTTGCCTTATGTGAGGCCAAGACCTAATAAACCAGACCGGTACCATGGAGTTACTTTGAAAAGAGACAATTTTGAGATAAGACTTTGCGAAGAACCCTTTGGCTTTACTAACTAAATTGTAATGTACGTTTAACTAGTTTTAAGGGATCAAATAAATCTTTTGTGGCCCCTAAACTCTGATATTTCGTAAGTAATGAAGATATAAAAATTTAAATTAAGTCTTAAAAGTGGATATTTTTTGATATATATATTATACTGTAAATAAAAGCTTGGTGAAAATCGTAAAACCAGTATTTTAATTCTCACTGAAGCTCCGTTACTTCACACAACCTACGTCATTGTGAAAACACTCTCACTGTTGGCATCACTGATAATGACAATCGAATCCTGTTAAAGGTCAATTCCACATGTATAAACTGTCCGAAATAATATTCAGCTATAGAAAAATTCATGGAGACAAAAAAATATTATGTTTAAAAATTAAGACTGAAAAACACAACTTGCAACAAACTTATATTGGGTTGAGTTTATAAATTCAACCCAATATTAGTTTTCCATAGTAAAATGACTAAAAAATTATAAAATTTATAGGTACACAACTTGGAGATGGTTGGTATTTTGTATTGTATATTATATTACAAAAAGTAATACCGAACCGTTTTTAATGATATTAATAATAAATAGTAAGCCCTGACTACAAATCTCGATATGTCCCTTATTCAAACTTAATAACGAACAATGGAACACAAATATCAGTCGTAAGGATAAGGAAAGAAGTAGTATAGGAACAATGGAATAGTTTAGACTACCAATAATATAACCATTTCTTTGCCTTTAAATAAAACCACATTTTCACCAAACTAACAAACACTCACTAAACATTATAGGATTGAAGGCGTAATGAAATAAGTGAAACTAAAAAAAAACTGTTACGAATTAATAAATATTAAAAGCTAACAATATTTAATTCGACCACAACTTGATTAATGTACAAAAAACGAAAACGAAAGAATTGATTATAATACAACAAATAGACCGATAGTATGTATTAACATTTATCAACATAATTTATTCAACGTAAGCTAATTATCGAGCAAATTTTCAATTTGTATATTAATATTTACCTACAAATATTATTAATATTTGTTGTAAAATTACAACAGTATAAAAAAATATGGAATTTCCGGAAAGGACAGAAATTATTTATCCTGTAACGTTCAATTCTCTAACCAGGTTACGTTTTAACTTTTACAATAAAACCCTAATGAGTCGCAAACAAAACCGCTTCATAATTTTCACGACAAAATAAGGAAAGTTTCTTTTGAAAGAAGTTTAAGAACTCGCTTATAAATTATAAGTGTTATGAAACCAACTCAGTGCTTACGTTCGTGACTTGTCATAACAAAATCATTCTTTTAAAAAAAAATACATAACGAAAATACTAAAGTAAAGTTGATCTCATTATTTTCTTCGAAATATTAATTATTTCTATTTGAATCAGTTTAACTAGAACAGGGGACGGCGCATTGACCTCAATGTTTAATTTGATTAAATACTGTTCCTGAATATTTAGCCGGCTTCCTTGTTTATTTTATGAATGACCTTCTTTGTCCCTAAACTCTATGCCACAACCATCTCAATACTTTCATTGAAATGTTGGCGTTATATACGGAAATATAAACAAAGTGTTAATATCATATTGTTGAGCATAAAAAGTAAAAATACTTCAGTTTTGACGATCATAATAACACACACAGAACACTGGTAATTGAGGCGTCAACACGACACATCGGCATAACAATAAAGTTCTTCTGAGCTATTGTCTTGAGCGATAAACGACAAATTTACAACTTACGAGTTTTTAGCTACATCAGTAGTAGATATGAAGTATATAGTCGTATCAATTCGACGGATGTGCCAAACAATAATAACAATAATGATTATTGAAAAAGTTTAAAATTAATTTACAATTACAAACAAATAGTTACTGTTGTTAAGAATAATATCTTACCCTATATGTCCGAACAGACAATAAATTACTAATATTCGCCATGATTTGCACATTCTGTTGTCTGAAATCAATCTTAGGTTGAGATTGATAACATCAAGATTAGGAAAACAAATGTCTTTCTTCAATGTATAAGAAAGATGTCCCATTTACATTAATGTATTATTACTTTGTTAGGCTTTATTTTTTTTACATAGAAACTAAGTTTTTTTACCAGAAAGCGGTTAATTTGATCGGTTTTAGCCCAGGTTTTTACTCAATATCTACTTTTACCCTTAATAATAAGTTATTTTAAATTATTCTACTATATAGCGTGGTACTTATTACAGCGCGTGATTTCATATTCATGGCCGTAAATTTAAGATTTGAAACATAAAGTGTAGAAAAGTTTAATATTAAACAAGCAATCTCCTAAATTAAATCAACGTTTCATAAACGCAACGGGTAATAAATTCATCGACTCGAACACGTTTCGAATGTTTACTAAAGAAAATTGCTCTATTGTCTATACATCTATTCAAAACATAATTACAGTCAATTGTTTCTAATAAAGCAAACTAATTACAAGGTGTATTACTATCTCCACGGCTAGAAGACAACTCGAAGTGGGAATAACTTGATATGTATGATCATCAACGGAACCGCGAAAACCCTACGAAAAATAAAATTATGTGTGAAGGATATGTAGGAATTTAACAAAACATGCCCATAAATCAATCTTTACAATTAAAGAGAGTGGATCTATCAAAACACCTTCTGCCGTGATACGCAGGTGAAAAGCACAGATATATCCTCTTTACCGATGAAGGTTTTACGATTGTAGATCACTACGATAAGCAAAATGATAGAGTGTACGCTGTGAGAAGACACTCTAAAGAAGTTACTCAAGTGGTCGGAAAGGTACAACGTAGTCTTCATCCTGCATCAGTGATGGTTTCGTGGGGCGTGTCGTATCAAGGATACAAAACTATATTTTTGTGGAAAACAGGTGAAAATATCTTGAATTATATTGTGAAACCTCTCAGCAATACACTTTTTAAAAATGTACCTTGGACTTTTCAGTAGGATTCTGGACCTGGCCACAAGGCACGCACTGCCCAAAACTGAGACTTTAATAAATATGTAGGTATAAATTTTATTTAGATTAAATTACTTCATTTTAAAAAAATGAATTTCCATCGGTAACAGAAGTAATGGCTAGACTAGGTATATTGAAAAACAGATCCGCGAAGAATAGAGTTGCTGTTGTGGGTGGCAGCGTGTGATTGGTGGATGTTTATACGTAGGTTGCGCTGCCTGCAGCTACATACCAATATAGCACCTTAATTTACTCAATGAATATAATGATATAGTTCATATTCTCATTTAAAGATTGCGCCTTAATACACACAACGCATATTTTCCAGCTTTAATTTACTGAGATTTAGTGTTAAATGACTTCCAGATTACACTTACCTGCGGTATCATTTACACAATTGCTTGGAGAAACTCCAACAATTTCCTCATCATGGCCTCCATATATTAAATTGCTCTCGGTGTTATAAGAAACTTTATACGGCTCTCTTGGGAGAGAGGCATCTTACAGATTAGATTATGCCCTATGGGATCAGTGATTAAGTCCTCTTATAATGGTTACTTATTATTGTCTTAGTTGTGTTTGGAAATTAGTGAGTCTATATATTATTGTAAATTTAGTTGTGGCCATAAATAACATACAAACATACAAGCAAATTCTTCCATTTTCTAACTACTAAAGAAATTCTTGCTGCACTTTAAAACAGAAGATAAGAAAAATAAATTTATTATAACTTAGTTAAAAGAAAATAATTTTTTAACCGGATTAAAGCTATTTGTATTATTATAAACTTATAATTATTTACATAATTTTAAATTTAAATTTTTGCTTAGTTATTATTTATATATTAATATTGCTTTACATCGTGCGTGGTCACGGTGACTGAAGACAAAAGGTGTTGAATGCCAAAAGTATCACAGCTGTAGAAAAAGTTGTGTGTATCTGTATTTATTTCCCCGGAGTTGGTATCGACTTGAATTGTTTTCTTACAATGTTCGCTATGTTAACCAAAGACAACTTAGTTATTTAACTCAATAAGTTGTAAGGTTTGCTGGATAAATATTTTAAAAAGCGTCTGTAAAATATGTACAATGTAATGAATGTGGGGATAATCCCCACATTCATTTGGTCATTGTATTAATATTTTTTTAAAAGTAAAGTCAGTAGTCAATGGGCGGGACATTGCGGCTCATTTGGTGCTAGAAGTTAGAAGTGTGATTAATTAATTCGTAGGAAAAACTAAATTAATCTAATGGAGACTTTATGTTATTTCTATTAATACCATAAAATTAAAAACGTATTCTACGCCTCCGGATCCTATCCGTGGAAATATAATTTACAAAGAGTAATTTTTCGTAGCGCTAACATATGAACACTTCGACCACTTTGCGTGGAATGCGGCTGAGGGTTGAAGCCGGTAGTGGGAAGTTCCACCCACAGGAAAGTACGAGTGAATTTGACGAAATATATTTTGGTTCCATGTTACGAGCACAGAAGGTTCCCACACTGTAAACGGGAGTTATGACACTTCGTATTTTGAATAAAGATATAAATATATGAATGAAATAAAGATATTAAGCTGTATTTCGGAATATTGGGATAAGTTCTTCAATATGCTAATAAACTAGTTACATATCTATCCATCAGTCAACAACGTCCAACGTGCAAACAAATATCGTCCCTTCCAGCGATTTGTATACGTGATATGAAATAGATCGGGGTGATTTGATAGATTTATTCTGGGTCTGACACACGACGCTTATTTGGGTTTGCTAGCCGCATACTGCCATACGGTTCCAATTGAATTTAATCATTTTAAGACTTTATTAAATCGTGTATATTATTATTCTATTTTTAGTAGGTATGCATTCAGAAGTATACCTTACGAAAGACAAACCTTTACCTTGAGTTATTGCGTAGCATCGTTATAACGAATACATTATTGCAATAGATTTTTTACTTAACTTAATTTGACCTCAAATTATTCAGTAAACATCGTATTAAGCGGCAAAAAGAAATAAATAAGAGATAATTCCAGGTACAATTTGGGGCGGAGATAAGCCACAAATTGCCTGGAAATTGTAAACAAAAGCGCCTTAATGGCTGCCACAAAGTTTTAGCATCTCAAACTTCATAAATTAATGCTAATTTAACTGAGCAAACCACGAAAATGCAATTATAGGAGGAAATATTATCATAACGACTTAGTAATTTAGACGTACGTAATCCTTTATAGCACTAAGCGTTTGCGCAAATCATCCGATGCTAAATAAGTACCTGTTACTTACAAGCATAGGATGAATTTTAAAACTGCCCAAAGCTTGTGTAAATAAATATAATATTACTAATAAAAGACTAACTTTTCGATAGTGAATAATTAATTAGTATGTGTTTAAAGAGAAATGTTATAAATCTATACGATACGATACAACAAGTGAGAGGTACGGAGAGACCTTACTATCACACGTGTTAAAACACGTTGTAGGATATACAACGTGTAGTAAACGTAATGACATTTATTTGTATATTTATATCAGTTCCAATATGAATATTAATGTTAAAGTACAAGGAAAATGTTAATAATTAAGAAACCCATATTTCCATGCAAACAAATTGAGGTAAAATGACTCATTAAATTGAACACCTTGCAAATTCATTCATACTGGACATCGGTGAAAGACGGCAACGCCATGCATTGGCGTGCGAGTTTGGTAGGATTCAAAGAATACAACAACCGGGAGTCGTCTATTGTATTATTATTAAGTTACGTAAGAATAGAAAATAAATAAATAAATTCATATTTAAACCAAACTATATCGTTTGATTTCAGGATTTTAGTTAAATAAATTATTTATCGTCAATAATTACGAATAAGTGTGCTTCAATAAGACAAATAAAAGCCACAAAATATTTAAGATTATTTATTGCCTAATTAAGAGAAACATTATGCTAAGTCAGGGACATCACCAATCCACCAGAACACTAAACTGTTTTCGGCCTGTTTTGAATATTTCATATGTTCATCGTCATTACTCTCGCCATCCATAGTAGTCGGGTCTGCGAAGTGATACTGTCCGGAACCAGTCGCCAATATGGGTCTACACGGGTGTATAGAAATACTATTACAGCAGTCTTTGTGTAGTGGAAACTGAAAAAAATCGATATATCGATCGATCAATAAGTAGCTAAGATATAATTTATGTTTTCTAGACATTTTTGCTAATATTTAAACATTTAAAATCTCTAACTTAATCTGTCTGAATATAAATAAAATAAGTAGCTTCTTCCCTTGTATGTGGAATGCGAGAGTGCATGATAAACACTGTCTTATCTGTAATACAATAATTAAACATGTTAAAAATACTTTAACAAGCCACTCACTTGAAAAGTAACATTATCCTTCGTATCCATGGCCTCTAATTCTTGTTTCCAATTAATTTTATTCACATCCCATACTTTTATTACTCCGCTTGTGCCACCGGTGACCAAGTATTTACCACACGGTGATACATCAAAGTATATCCTTTGGTTTGTCTCCACAATTCGGCTGAGAATGTTGAGAGGTCTTCGATAATATCTTATGTCCCACACGAGCAGTCTGTGGTCCTTACGGGCCCCAGATATTAATTTGAGACCGTCAGACGTAAATTTCATGTGAGTAATTCCACCTGATATATATTAATATATTAATACCTAGCATATAGTCGAGGCAACTAGTCTAGTTGAGATAGGTTAGTGTAGGAAGTAATAATATTGTTCCCTGGGTTGAATGCCTAGTGCGACCCCCGGGGGACTCAATGCGGTGCCAGACGTCATTCATTCAGAATGAATGTGTCCGGCATAGCAGGCGATATGGAGGGCTCAGGAGGAAATTTTAGTGGGTCGGGTTTCTCCCCTCTGATTAGCAGAGGGATAAGAGTTAACCATCCCCACAGTCCCCGCGATAGCGACTGCATGCGCTCGCGGGCCTGCAGCTGTGCATTTTTACCTCCTTCATAAAAAAAAAAAAAAAAAAAAGGAAGTAATAATATTGTCTTTTATTAACATAACTTTTACACATTTAAAGAAAACACTCTTTGGTTAAACTTTCCAATAGGGACCATCGATCCATACAACCTAACCTAACCGAACCATAGAGAATAATTGGATTTTGAACAGCTCCGGCGCTACGGGAAATGCAGCCCCTCCACCCTTGCGTACCAAAGTACAGGCATTTTATTCATGCCTGTGCTTTGTTTGTTTCAGCAGGTGGGGGCTGCTCATCGTCCGCGCCTCCGAGCTCTTACATACACTCTAGGGGTCGGGCAGACAAGACCACGTGGATAGTGGGATGCTCTGATTCGGTTTTTTACAAACGATGACTGGACGCTATATCGTCTATCCCACTTTTTAACCGATTGAAGCTATGTATATAAACTTATAATTATTTTACATAATTTCAAATTTTTCCGTGAGTGGTCACGGTGACTGAAGACAAAAGGTGTTGAATGTCAAAAAGTATCACAGCTGTAGAGAAAGTTATATTATCTGTATTTATTTCCCGGGAGCACGCTTAACTTCAAAAAAATATAAGTTTATAATAATACAAAGCTTCAATCCGTTAATAAAGTGTTTTCTTTAAAGGAAGTAATAAGTTAAAGACTACAACATGGAAAAGTTCAAGTTTCCTTAGTTTTCAGTGCTGTTTTGACATGACATTACCTATTATAACGGATGTGGAAGAATACATATATACCTGAGTGACCATGCATTTTTCCTATACTTTTATATGTGCCCATTTCATTCACATTGTATAGTGAAATACTTGTGTTCCATGATCCTACTGCAAGCAAGTTACTGTTGGTAGCAAAACAGGAAGCTGGAGAATTTATCTTGTGTTCACTGAATTCTCTGCCAGGCCTGAAGATATAATATTAAATTTTAGTCAATAAATTCTACACAAAGATATTATAAATAACAGAGAGATCTTTTGAAAACCAATAATACAATCAAATATAGAGTTTACACTGTATGTGTATATCAACATAATATAAATGTTGATATGCACATAGAGTGTAAACTCCATGTAACATCCCTCGATTTAACAACTCGCTCCCTAAAGCGTTGAAATCAATTGGCTTTGGTTGGTTTAGCTTGACTTCCATACAATGATCCATTCTACATAGGATTTCATCCACTCTCAATAACAACAACAATTGAGTAATAAAGTACTTTTTAAGTTGCTTTAATTAGTAATAACTGCACTGCGCAGCTGTGTACATTTTTTTTGTTGGCTTATTAACAATAAACTCAACTATAGACATCATACAAACGAACTTCCTAAGTAATTCGTACTTTTGTTTACAAATTGTGACTGTTGTTGACCATGAGTAATAAGTAGGAGTTCTCTCCATTTAACAACAACTCTCTATAACGCCATAGAATACACAGTCCCTTCAGTGTTGTTAAATAGAGTTTACATATGTGTATATGAATATGATCCGAGTGAATGTAGTGGAAACCCACATGGGTTTCCACAACAAATCAATCACATGATTGCTAACTAAAGTTAGGAAACAAAGAAAATGGATTGTGCTACTTTGTGTCATTTATCTTTGTGTGGAATTTGTTACTTAATCCTACTTATGTTTAGTTTATTACTTGTCTAATTTGTTATTTCATGCAAAAGTATAGTTAAAAATATTATAACCTGTCAACATCAAAAGTCCTCAAAAACTTTTTATAGCCAGCAATTATCCTGGTACCTTCAGCAGAGAAAATGCATGACACTGCAGGTTCCATTTCATCTACTGCATTAAAACCTCTGTAAGAGCATCTTAAGGAACCATCAAAGGCGTCCCACATTTGTATTGGTGCATTCTGTTTTGTTGTTATCCAACTGTAACACATCTTACCCTACATTGTAATATTATAAATATGATCTGATTTTTAAATAAAATCCAACTTCGATCCTCAAATTATGTTTATTTAATCAGCTAAATTAAATCATACTTAACTCACCAACAACTTTCAGGAACTGCACTATTCATACCAGGATACCAACAAAAATCATACATCAAGCCCGCTTCCTTAACATGGATTACTGGTTCTAAAATATTTATCGTCCTATTTGAACTAACGTCGCCCTCGTAAAGATCTCGGGGCAATTCCATAACCTGTACTCCATCATTATTAACCACACACAGACAACATGTACCATCTGGAGACCACTTACATCCCCTTACATATGGCTGTGTACTTTCTGAGGTCAGATTTTTAGTACGGCACCATGATGCGCTGCACAGTTCAACTAATGTTCTATTTGTAAACAATGCCGGGTAGGATATAGCATCTTCGGAATATGGTTTACTGATCTGTATGTCATATTCATTCTCGTCTTTAGAACATATCTCACTAACTTCCATTGCATTAAGTAATAAGGCACTAACTCTTGATTCTAATTAAAGTTTTATTTAGAGTGAAAACATAATTTATAAATAACCTCAAAAAAATTTAACATCTACATAATATCCACTGACCCAAAATATTTTTTAATAATAAAACATTTTTCGAACACTGATAGTTGACATTGACACTACTCGTTGTCAACGCATACAAGTAACCATATGTCAATTGTCATTTTATAGTTAAAACTTTTGAGTACAAATTTAAAATTATATTATTAATTGCTGAAAAGTGAAAACCTGTAGGAAACCCCTTGAACATTAAATACGTTCAAATTGTGATGTGAAATTATACCAAGCGTTTGTTACGGATTATTTGTTTTATAAAAATAAAGCAACTAACTTATCTTACATATTAATAATGATTTCCTGCGCGTGGTATTGTTTTTTTTGGAAATTGTTGTTGGTTTAAAATATAACGTGTAAATAATATTGTAACGTTCTTTTTCTGTTTATTTATTTAACAGTTTATACGAATCTTAAATCAATTGCACATGAGTCTAAGACTAATCAATCGTGGGTTTCGATTCGTGACGAGAAGTTTCAGTAATATGTCGTTCCCTGAATCACCTGCGAAAGCCTCAATATGTTGCGAAGTGCTGGAAGGTGCGCCACCTACGTATGCTATGTACGAAGCCCTGAAGGATTCCTGTCAGAATAATGCTACGTATTTTCAACCTGATGAAAGTGAGAATGGTCAACGGTTGTACCAAGGATTTATAACTCTTATGGATCACATTGATACTGTATGGCCTCTTGTTGACCATGTTAGAAAGGTAAGGATACGTAAAGTATTTCAAGTTCAAATTACATAAAACAAGTAAAGATTTTTTATTTTATAATATAAAATTGGCTTAACTTGTGGTGACAATTTGTTTGCTGGTTTTTATATATCACTAAAGAAACAATTGACTACGTTTTTTTAAATAAACATAAACATACGATATGTTACAATATTATGTAAAGGTATTATGGAATAAATATTGAGAATTAAGGTGATAAAATATATCAGATGTTTTACACATTTAATTAGATCATAGGTCAAAACTTTATGGAAATTATAATTACTTCATAGTGACCTAATTTAGTTATGTTTAACTGGGTCAATGTATTATTAGGCAATTTTTTAATTATAGGCTAAAATTATCATATAACTCTAAATTATTGTACATTTGTATGTATTCTTTAGGGTAAAGATAAATCCATATTTACATTAAAAGGTTACAGGAATGTAGTAAAATCATGTCATTATTTATTATTATATTTTGTGGAGTATTTGAAGTTAAATATTTCGAATAAATATATTTTTCCAATAGGTGGCACCATCATATGACTTTGATGAAAAATCTCCAGGCAATGGATACAGAAGTTTTGTATCAGTTGTAGATTCCTGCATCCTCCATGGTCTTAAACTTAGCAGACAAGTTTGCTCTGGACGAGATGCATTGCTATTTAGAAAAGGATATTTTGTTAAGTATGTTTGCTTTTTATAAATGGCTTTTTAACATCTCAAACATACGTATGTAAATAGTAATTAAAAACTTTCTAGAGAAGTGGAATCATGTGGACAACTCTTGGCATCACTGGGCACGTGTCTTCATCATCTCCACACCTTAATTTCATGGGCACCACCTGGTGACCTGTTTCCTGTCGAGTCACACTCACCGGAAGAACTTTTCTCTAAGGCAGACACAATAAATCAGTATTGTTTTTATGGGAGATGTCTAGGTTTTCAGGTATTTAGACTTCAATTGAACTGGTATACTTGTAACTTAGGAGTAGTCTATTTACTTATAAAGAAATGTACACATAAAGTTTGCCTGAATGAGTACAGCATGTTACACATGTACCTCAAACTATTGTCTGTGTTTACGAGTATGGTTTATAATTTAATGTGAATTCTTAAAATATTTCTGCATTAATATGGTAACACAGTAATTAAAAGTACATGATATGAATTTACATTTTCATGCAGTAAGGTCACCTCCGTCTTTGCTTCGTTGCTCTCGCACCTTTTTATTTTCTTAAATGAATAAAATAAACTCTATTGTCATAAAAACACTTTACACAGGAGAACCCAGGGGAATTTCAATAAAAAAATATTAATATATAAGTGTGTTTAAGTATTAATAATATAAATTTGATCATAAAAAATGAATTAATGATGCTCATGGATATAAATTTTTCTTGGAGAAATTACTTCGTGCCAACCATATTCACGCTAATGGCAATGATCGGTGATTCCAGTTCGCCCCATCGATACGCGGGATCCTCAAGGGTATATCGATATGCATGGCTGGCTTCTCGGAAGCATACTACAGCCAAGGCAATCTGATCAGCTCGGTGTGGACGGGCGGGCAGTACTTGATCGATCCCGAACTCCGGGCCAGAAGGATCGTCAATATATCGCAGTCCGCCAGCGTGGAGTTCTGCAAGGCCTTCTGGTTTCTCACTGAGAGTGGTGAGTCTGATGTCCGCCTGGTTTGCCTGTTCTTTTTTAAACTACTAACAGATTTAGATTTAGTTTATCGCAAACGTGTGTAAATGTTCGATAATAACCTAAGCTTAATTAATAATCATTGTTTATGTTCATTTAATCGGTATAAATAACCAATCGTAACTGAACTCGTAAACAACATTTGTCATGTTAGGTTTATTTATTATACATTCTAATCGACGCCCCGCCTTTGTGGCAAATAATACTATTTTATTATTAAATTGATCACGTCACGAACCGTTTGGTTCTGTTTACTGGTTGTTATAATATTCCTAGAATATAATACACAGACAAAGTAGAAAAATTATTTAAGAAAAATAATCTGCAAATAAAAACTATCTAGCGGCGTCGGGACGCGACGACCCCATCGCCCACTTGTGAAATAACCTGTGATAACGGCTATTTCACTAGCGCAATGAGTCAGCCCCTTCCTAGTGGGAATGCCATGTTGTTGCCTTCGGGCTTCAGCCATATGGGCAGGCACGACCGAGACAGTACGACTGTCTCTCAAATAACCGGCGTGATGTCACGCAATAGGTTCGCCTTATTGCACCGGGGAACCCATAGGCAGGAAGCTTCGAAAGCAGTGCTCTGGGCCACACACGATCGAAGGGAATTCCGTTTTCGCTATATCAAAGCTGGTGGCCCTCTAAATACCTCTGGAGCTGGCCGTTTGGTAATGGTTTCCATTATTTTAAAGAACAAGGAGGTTATAGCGATTGGGTGATAGTTCGGATAGATCGGATGTGTTGAAGCGGTTTTCTAGCACTCAGGGACAATGCCGAGCGAGTAATACCGGAGCCAACTCATGAGCACAAGTACGCTGCACAATTGGGGGGATGCCATCAGGCTCGCTCGAGTTATGGAAACAGTTGGTGGTGACCTCCCTTGTTTATCCAGAGGCGAGTTGGATGCGAAGAGACAGCCCGACAGGTCCTTCGCGGTGTGGGCCAGCGAGTCATCCTCGCTGTACAGTGGTGGAATGAAGGGCGGACAGAAATTCCCTTAGCAAGAGACCAGAAGACGAGTCCGCGAAGGGAGGTAGGCCAATTTCTCGCCAAATCTGGCCTGGGCTGACCTGGACCTGGATGAATTGTATGCTTTTTCACGTTCGCCGATAGTCGTATCACAGGATGTCACCGCTTCTGCCCAGGCCTTAAAGCATTCGCGCTGACAGCGCAAAGCTGCCTTGCAAGAACGCCTACACCAAGGCTGGGATTTGCCACCGACCGGCACCACAGAGAATGAAAAAACAAAAAGATCCATACCCTGCAGGACCACCTCGGCGACAGAGGAACCACCACGGGATTAGGTGGTGGGTTGCATCACTTCACGCCGCTTTTCCGAGAGAACCTGCAGGTGAGTTTCATCATCAGAGGTCAAGGCAGAATACAAAATACAATCCTTGACGTCCGTCGTTCCACAAGTGAGCGTTTCTTAAGGCAATTTCTGCCACGCACCACCTCTATGTGAAACCGGCTGCACACTGAAGTATTTCCGAACCAATTCGACTAAGGGTCCATCAAGAAAAAATCTTACCAATTCTTGGAAAGGCCGGCAACGCACTTGCAAGCCTTCGGGCAATGCTGGTTTCGATATATCACTCAACATGAGGTGAGCATCATGCCGCTTAATTTCTACACATTGACTAGATTCAAAAAACGTTCAAACAATTTGTGTGACTCAAAAGTTAGTGATAGAAAAGCGTGGCTGAGACTTCCTTGCCAGTTCTTCTTGCCCGCTCTACGCCGTTGACTTGCGAACTGGTAGTAAATGTAACATCTTTTATGTACACGTTCATAATTAGTGTGCTCGTTTACCTATATGAATAAAGATATTTTGGGTTTGAGCCGTAGTTCCCTAAATAAATTTTATAAAAATGCACAATGTACACTTATGAACGTCAAAATTTTTTTGTTACCTATATATATATAAATGATGTTTGACTTAGACTTTAAAAATAGCCCACTTTGGAGTAGACGACCTCCGACGGAACGAAGGCTTCGCTACTTCCTGATCTTTCCCAGCCATCTCTTTCATTTCCCTAACTACCAATGGTTGCTTTGCAATGCAAAGGTTTATTTCACTTCGATCGAGATTCTCAGATTCAGTTGTATACCAACGAAACATTAATAAGAAATCTTAGAATCTGAAAGAATATGCACGTAGTTTTATATAACTCGATCGATAGAGCTACATTTGATCCGGAGGATTCCTGTAGTCACTGTATCGAAACGGCGTTAACAGAAATAATGCGGCGAGTGCCGAGCCTGATGTCGACCGCGGTGGCGGTGAACAAATTGATAACGATAACGCCTCGGCCCCTCGTAGTGCCGACCGTGGACGGCGAGGAGAGGACGGTTCCGCCGCCGAACTCGCACATCGGCCTGCACGACCTTAACGTCCGGCTGATCAGCGTCAACAAGAGGAACGGAATGGTGAGTGTTTTCACGACTCCGATGACGAACGTGTTACTTTCTACTTCTACTCAAATTCAGGTCAGCCGTTTGATATACTGCTTCCCAAATATTTCACGTCACGCCTGGAGGTTCGAATCTGTCAATTCCAGACGAACGAGACCTCCAATCTTCCGGCGGCAGACGGCGTGATATTCCATTGCCACGGAGGAGGATTCGTGGCGCAGAGTTCCAAATCGCACGAGAGCTACCTGAGGGATTGGGCGGCCAAGCTCGACGTGCCCATTCTGTCCGTGGACTACAGCCTCGCTCCGCAGGCGCCCTTTCCGAGGGCCTCGGAGGAGGTCTTCTACGCGTACTGCTGGCTATTGAACCACCTCGGAGAGGTCGGCACCACGGGTAAGAAAGAGATGGTCTCGTTTTAAGACTGGGAAATAATAAATATATTAATGTTTTTTTTAAACGTTCGTCAGGTAAGAGGATAGTGTTCGCGGGTGACTCGGCCGGGGCCAACCTCCTCGCGGGCTGCATTCTTCGAATACTGGAGAGCGGAATTCGGGTCCCGGAAGGCCTGTTCATGGCCTACGCCCCCCTGCTCGTCAGCTTCATCCCGAGCCCCTCGAGGCTACTCTGCCTCATGGACCCTCTGCTGCCCTTCGGCTTCATGATGAGGTGTCTCAAAGGTGACACGTATTCGAGTTGTCAGTTATAATTTTGACTTGAATCAAATTGTGAACATTTATCAGAATACTTTTTCGATATCGGAGTGCGATGTTCCGTGAAAATGTCACGAGGACGACCATTTACGAAACTACTAATATTTCAGCATATGCGAGTCCCAATTCGAAGGACAAAGAAGAGAAACGCCAAAGAGAAGGGACTTCGAACGCGACCACGCCCATAGACGGAAACGGCTTCCTCAAAGTCAGCCCATCGCAGGGTGCGTATTTGCGAGTTGCGTCACCGTCGACTTTCGCACGGGTCTCGGGTGTAGCCTACGTCCACTTCCAGAAGGTCTCGGCGAGTCCTCGTTCGAGGAGGTGTCTCCGTCGGATCTGCTGGAGCTGCAGGCGCACAAGTCCCAAGGCAGCCAGAGGAGGCACTCCGGGGACACCACGGTCAGCGCCGCTTCGCTGCAGAGCGAGCACACGGCCACGGGTGAGGGTCGCTTCTCCCGCCTTTGTCGTCTTCGATCTGGCGTTTAAGTTCACAGTTTTTCTATAACTATCCACGTCCGTCAGGGGCGAGTCCGTCGGAAGAGCGGTCCCAAAAGTGCTCGTCGGAACTGCTGGACGGATACGCGTTCGACAGCGACACTGACGGTGAGGAGGGACGAAGGAGCAATCGTGCCAGGTGAAGTGTAGTGCCGAAACGTGGCTACGATTCCCGATTCCAGCCGAAATTCCTTAAATAGACTCCCTATTTACAGACGAGTATTTCTTTCAGTCGCCGAGGTGAATCCGAAACTTCGAGCACTCTGGTCGGAGAGCCTCCTCTGGTGGTCGACGGCGAGAGCGAGCAGAAGAAGAGGGGCAAATCACGGTCTCTTCCACTTTTCGATCAAACTTCGATTAAAACTAGTATTGCCATATTGTAAAAATAATATTATAAATCTGATGAGATGAATCTGTGGAGGAGAATATCAACGAATCGTCAATATAACACGAACGTACTTCCAGCATCGGTGAGGCGGCGTCGGGCATAATGGAGGCCATGTCGTCCCGTTTCGCCTCCATGAAGGACTCCAACGCCATCTCTGGACCCACGCAGGAAGAGTAATTGTCATCTTTCTTTTTACCTTTTCGGCTAATTGTCATCAAACTTTCTCAACGGCACTCTCGACCCAATGTTTTTATTGTGGCTTCTTTTGTAGAATGGCAGTGCGGTCGAACCTAGACTCCCTGATAGCCAGGAGTCCCTCGGACGAGTTCATGTTCTCGGTGCCCAGAGACCCCGTCCTGTCTCCTTACTGGGCCGACGACCGGCTGCTGAAGAGGTTCCCGCCCCTGAGGATTCTGGTGAGAGCGATCGTGCCGTTATTTGTATTCTTTAACAAAAACGTATTTAGTAAAAGTCCATCCCCAACCCCATCGCAGTCGGTGCACATGGACCCGTGTCTGGACGACTGCGTCATGTTCGCGAAGAAACTGAAACGTCTGGGCAACGAGGTGGAGATCGACGTCGTCGAAGGATTGCCGCACGGCTTCTTGAATCTGTCTCTGGTGAGGATCTTCGACTGAACCCTATCGTTCCCCTTCACTGTATTGGGACCCTTCACTGTAACGGTCCACTTTCAGATGGCGAAAGAGGCCAACGACGCATCCCTGCAGTGCATAGAGAGAATAAAACAATTACTGGACGCGGATGCGCTATCCGATAACTTATGAACGCAACGGCCTTCGTCCAGTGTTTAGGCTTCGTTGCCTCTTGACGCGACGTCGACGTTCCGAGGTTCTTCTTTCGTTGGGAGTAGTCGACGAAAAGGTTGAAGCGCGAGATTATTGCCAAGGGACGTAGAAATACTTAAATCGCAAATATGCCGTTTCAGACTTTTTAAATGAAATTACAGTAAAACGTCACTTTTTGCGTCGTCAAAAGAGCTCAACTTTGTAATTATCAGAACGACGTAGTCAACAAATGTATTTGATACATTTGTCATCACACTCTCACTCGGTTTTTTCAATTTTTCATTATCAACATATATTTGGTTTAAAAAAAGTTTAAATGTGACATTAAAATGACATTCCCTGATTATGTTACACTGAATAAATTGAATTTAAAGTTAATATATCTAAATAATATTGTTTAAAGAGTTGATATACAGAGATGGAATTATTGAAGATTAAAATAATAGTAATAAGTTATAGAGTATAAAAATTGTCTATGATATGTCGAAAGGACCAGAGGGTATAATTAACAATTTTAAAAAAAATTCAATGAGAAGGGAAGGTTCACTTCAGTTTGTTGCTCGGCGATTAGCATTTATTAATTTTTTATTGTTCAAAAGTACAAAGAATCTCCATATATTAATGGTTGTAAGAGATTTTGAGGATTATGTATATTTGGTTATAAATGGGCTAGATTTAAATATCCAAGGAGATAGTTATGTAACTCAATATGAAAACACCATATGTAATTATATTTATTATGGAGTATTTTGCTATTTTAACGTACTTGAAGTTAAGGTGTAAATTATTTTGGAAGTTATATAAACCTTAGTTATATCTTACAAATACACAAATTATATTTGTCTAACATTAATATGCCTAAATAATTTTGCCGCCTCTTTAAAATAAGCTACTGTAAGACGCCCCTCGGGTAGAATTCCTCCTTTTTGATTGATACATAACTTTATTTATTGTTATATATGTTCTGAAACATAACATTGTAGCACACCCTATATTATAAAGGCTATAATAATTTATTTGATGAACAAAAGCTTCGTATTATGAGCATAGACGAAGTGATTATATAGTTGTGATAAAATTGCATAGGAATGTCTGTGATAGTATGCTTTGAAAAAGCAGACAGTATTTTAAAAAATGCTTCAAACTAGTGAATTTTGTGTGCAATAAAATAAACACAAAGTATACCAATAGAGACATTGTAGTTCACAAAATACATGTTTGATTATGATTAACTAGGTAACTTATTTGTTTATATAACAAATCCTTTTCATTCCTATCATATTCCTTCAGTCATTGTTTTAATTTTGGGGAATTTATATATTGGTAATGGTGTAGTGGTGTTTTAAAATAATAATTAATGTAATCACATACTCTATTTTAATAATTGTTGTTGTTGGCCTCTATTGTAAATGTATTGAATTCAATTGTTTTGATTATGCTTTTGAAATTACCTTGTTAAATAAAATTACTCTTTTTATGGTTAAATTTTTATTTAAAAATAATGTCAAGTCAGACGAATTTTGTTAATTAAATGTTTTAAAATTTATATAGTTTTTATTATATGTGCTGATTGCAGAATTAAAACCCATAAATTATGAGTTACCTATGTGCCTTCATTTGTAAGCTTAATTGGTTTAAGTCATCCTGAGTGCAGACGTAAGACACAACATACATGTATATTATAGAGCCAAAGCCAGAAACATAATTAATACATAACATCATCTCTGTATATGACCACAGCGAGCCTTCACGACTTTTGGTCTTGACCACCTCGCTCTCTCTGTCTCAGATGCGACTGTATGTCGGCAGGTTTGCTTCTCTTGGGGATATGATAGGAATCTTCAGAGTGTAAATATATATGAAAGTTATTAATCTTTATACATTTGAGGTCATGCTTTAAACACTAAGTCAATTAAGTACTTTGTATAGCAACCTAGGCCCTAAAATCTATTGAAAAACTAAATTGTGGTAAATAAAAAGCCTTTAATTATTGTTAAAGTTATGTTTATTGTACTAATGCTAGGTAGGTCACATGATATTCACAGGTAATACAGAATTTGAAAGGAAATTGACATTGGTAACCTTAAACAATACAGTTGACACAAAATATAAATAATTATTGCTATTCATAGCAAGTAGTAATTTTTAGGATACATTTTATCAATCTTAAAAAACTGATTACCAAATGTATTGTAAAGATTAAAAATGTTCCACTTAATAAATCTATTATGATACATAGATACAAAAAAAGTATTATTAAACAAGTAATTTAGAATGTCGCAACTGGTACTTTTCTGGCTAGAGCTTAAACATTTAAAATTAATAAATTGACTTGAAATATGTGCTACTAGAAAGAAAAGGCACAAAAAAACTTGAACCACAGGGAAGTATAGAAAAAGTAGTCATTATGGTCTCATACAAAACCACAACCATTCTTTAGTTACATTCTGTTTGGGACCTGAGTAGCCTTAATTAGTATCACTTGCACTTACAAATTGAGTTGAGATTTTTGAGTTTCTTACATATTCAATCATGTCCATTTGTCTTTGCATGGGGCACATTGCCGTTAACTAACGGAGTTGAATTTGCTTGTCTGATGGTCTTCTGCAAGACGTGAGCGTCGGCTGGCTCTATTCTTTTGTAGTAGTGTTCTTTTGTTTCAACAATCTCAAAGCCAAACTTTTTGTAAAAGTCTATTGCACTCTCATTATTCACCTGGACATGCCTGTAATTATAGAATAAAACATTTAAAAATCATGTACTTACCATCACATCAATCAAGAAATAGTTTTACACATTTACACAAGTTAAATTTTTATAAATTCTAAATATAATAATAATAAATTTGTATAGTTCTTCACATCCATGTATTAAGTAAAGAATAGGTAGACATTATATGCATCTAAAACATCTGAAATCTAGTGTTAGTGCATAAATTATTTTGTGTATAGCAATAAGAGATTTTTATTGATAGGATTGACTGTGTCATAAATGTACATTGAAAACACACGCACAACTCTAGCACAACCAATTATAATGACTCCCAAGAAATACTCATGAATTTGTCATGGTTTTGAGCAGCATATCAATATCAGGATTAAAAAAAACACAATAAAGTTATGTTTTCCTGAGAGATTGTTTGTACAAAAGGGTTCTAGATCCAATATTGATTTTAAAACAGTTCAATCTAATGCAGTAATTACAATACAGGTGAATCTATTAAACAATATGATGTGTAATAAGTTTATTACTGTTTATTTACATAATTGAGAGTAAAATCTAGCACAATTAAACTCACCATCAATGATGAAGGAGTTATTAGCCTCCTAAAGTAGATAATCAAACATTTGGCAAAATCAAATACCCACATTCTTATCTAAAGTATCACTGGATCAAAGTGAATGAATGGATAAATTACCATGTTATATTTATAAAAAGAGAACCTACATTTTACAACCTTAGCAGGTTATCTAAGGCTATGCATAAGGTTATACAAATTTATATAACTTAAACTAACACCTAGCAAAATTTACGTGAAGCAGCATTGCTGTGGATAAAGAGGAGTACTTACAGAAAAATACTATCAAAATTTCCATCGTGTTCCACGTATTTAAGCACATGCTCCACCATAAGAGTGCCAATACCTAATCTTCTGTATGGATATAAACAACCAAGAGTCATAATATACAATCGCCTTGAATTTTCCGATGTGTCTATCCTGCAGCACACGGCTCCAACCACAATATCATTGTAATATGCAAGTTTCGCTAGTTCCCCAGCCTCCAATACATCCTTGTAGAATTTGTCATTATAAGAAACAGGAAATACAACGGTGTTCAACTTCTTCAATTGCTTAATATTATGCGGAGTCACATCGCCGAGTTCTATTTTAGCTCTGCAATAAAGCCACACTATTACTTATTTGATGTAACCACAAGTGAACGCGCATGAGTTTCACGATTTCAAAGAAGATAACTTTTCAAAAAAGAGCAATATTTTTTGTCACACGTTGGCAAATGCACCAATAATTACCTAGTCATCTTTATAACTATGTTTTTTACACTAAAATTTATTAACTAATCTTTTATCACACTAGATCACTCCCGCCATCTACTGTTCCCTTTTCTTTCCTCCTCTTCGGGTCCTCGAGTTCGAATCTCAATTTAGATTTTTCTAACATTTGAAATATACGTCAAGCTAACATTGACATCTACAGAGTATAGAAATGAGAGTAGATTAAACTATACCCTGGGTAACGTTCTTATAGGCGAAGTGAAAAAGAAATCAAGACATACTATTTTCTTATCTAAATTTGAAGTACTACGGCTTATACAGCCAGGTCCACACTTTGCGTTACATTTATAAACATAAATTAAATAAAAATTACATTTATAAACATAAAAAAATTAAATCTTAGTCTGAAAATTAAGCCCTTAAAGCATACCTAGCACGAAGTAATCGGACTTATATACACAGCGACAAAGATGAAAAATCTATGTTAATTCCTTCCTATCTTATATACTACACGTACACTCTTTTATAAGAATCATAGATTCAGTAACGAGTTAGCTTTTCTGTGATCGTCTCTCGACATCATTTTAGCCCTCCTCTCTTTTCTCTAATACATTTCTATATAATTTCACTATATCGTCGTATCGCTTTTGTGTTCACTTATAATATAATTTAACACCTAATCCACAGACATTTAGAAACCTCATCTCCTCCATTCTTTTTCCTGTAGTTTTTTTTTGGTAGTAAAAATAACCCACAGGGGTAAAAAACATATTATAAAATCACTCATATCAAGAATACACAAAAAATACACATATGAACAACATAATAAAACATGTCAAGAGCAAATTAGGGAGTATTTACATTTCAAAAATTTTCCTGTGCTTATTACACGATATAATTTTTTTTTTATTGTTTACAAAAATCTACTCCAAGAGAACGCGCGAAATTTAAATTCATTACAGGTTTCATTTGTTTTCTGTCACATTTATTTTAAAGCTATTAATGCGCAAATTGTTGTTTTAATCTTCCGTATTATTCTAACTTATTCGAACTAAATATGTTATTAAATAAAATACAGTGCTCCCAGTTATTTCTACGAAAGTACTGCCATTATTTTGAAAGAAGACTACATGCTCAAGTAACAGTGTTTCAAACTGTTAAGACTTTGCAAATAAGTGTTGAGGAACCAGCTAAACATCCAATATCTGGTTTGGCAACTAATAAGTCAGCGGGAGATATTTTTCCGGCTCCAAGAGTGGTTCCAATGGTATTATCTAAGGACCCCGTAGTCTTACCTTTTGATGACGTACCTGGACCAAAATCTTTGAAATATTTATCCAATATCCGGCACTATATATCAGAAATTGGAACCCAACTCACAGCTACGCTGTTGACAACTGGTCTCAACATCAGTATGTTGTTTTTTAATTTATTAAACTTAAATCCATTAGAGCATACACAGAATATAACCTTTTTCACTAGGTTCTTACCTAAGCAAGCGGACGTCCATACGGAATTTGTCTTCTCTTTTCGACGATTATGGCCCGGTGGTGCGTTTCGTTAGTCCAGTAGGTGGCGACATAGTACTTCTTAACCACCCTGAGCATATACGTAAAGTGTTTTCTTTGGAGGGTGATTATCCAGTACGGTCAACTTTGGAGTCACTTGAGAAATATCGAATGGAACACAGAAACCATGTTTATGGAGGTATCTATACTGTGTAAGTATATGCTTGTATAACGGCTTACCCGAGAGCGTCGATTCAAAATTTATTTAATGACAAATTAGTATCTTAATTCTCCGACTAAATCAACGGCTTTTTATTAAGGCTTAATAAAATAAGGTAGGATATTAATTTTAATCGACTACAAAAGGACGTTTATAATTCGATGCGTGTTTATTTTTGTACTATATTATATTCTGTCAGTCACGGTCTGGAGTGGGTCCGCCAAAAATCAATAATGGAAAGGCCGCTACAAGGTGCCAGCACCCACTATGCTTCTTCAATATACGAAACGTGTGATAAATTTACCCAGAAGATATACAACTTGCGAAACTATCAGGATGAAATATCAAAAGATCTCTACAAGGAGATTCACAAGTGGGCTTTTGACTGTATGGGTACGTCATAATTATTTTAAAAAAAATATTATTATTTAATTAATTCAAATGTTTGGACAAATTCCACTCCATGGAAGGTGTTTAAAAACGCCCTTAAAGCACAGAATATAGGCAAAATATTGCGTGTCCATGAACAAAGCGATTATAACTGTAACATGATTAATGTCTGAATACAGGCGTGTTGATATTCTCGAAGCAGTTTTCGATGATAGACACCGAGGTGGTGTACAGTCAGTGCGACAAGTCGTGGATGTACCATTGCCTGGAGCAAGCGACCGACGCGTTAGACAAGTGCGAGACTGGCCCACATCTGTGGAAGTTGTTCACCACTCCCGCCTGGTACAAACTCGTCAAGTACTGCGATAATTTGGACCAGTTAGTATTTTTGTGCGAAAAATAGGATATTAACCCATTTTTTGTTTTTGGGATGTTGCGATTAAAATGCAAAGATACACTTTCGTTAGATATTGTATATACAATTTGCAGTTTAATCGGAAAACATGTATTGGAGGCTGATCGAGAACTTTCTGGGAAATCAACTGATGCAGGTGAGTAAATACGACGTTAATTCAGTAATTTTTGCAAAAAGTGAAAGAAATACATAATATGAGCTGAATTGATATCAATTAAAAAACGCGGGTAATCTCAAGTGATACCATTGTTTTATAGATTCACATTGTTTAATGAATGCAATATTGCTAAGCGACAACCAATTAACTGCTGAAGACATAGCTACTATTTTGATGGACATGCTAATTATTGGTGTTAATACGGTATGGCGTTTTAAATTACACAATTTATAAGACTAAGCTCTGGCTTATGCAATTAGAGCTTAGTTCTGGACTCAAAACATTTATATTTAACATCTATATATATATCTAATTTAATACCTAAATTTACATAATTAAGTAGAGGACATGTACCCAAAATCATAAAAATTATTTCATAAAATGTTGTACAGTTGATTTGTGTTAACTAAGTTCCATTTTAATATGAAATAAACCTTAAAATTATAATAAATTTCCACACAATTACAGATCTCATCCTCTATGTCGTATCTCTTATATTACATTGCAAGATATCAAAAAGTGCAATGTCTTCTTTATCAAGAAATTGAGAACATGTATCCTAATTTAATAATAGACGACATTACTAAGCTTAAGGAGAATACCCCATATTTGCAGGCTTGTATAAAAGAAACTTTAAGGTAACGTCCTATTAGTTACTCTAAAATTTGCAGTTTATTCATAAGAGTTACGGCTGCTACATGCTAAGACCAGCTTGTATAATTAATCAAATGGTTGACCACTTCACAAAATGGATCATTGTAACTGGCCATATCACAAAGTAGTCAGGCTAGAAGATTAAGTAATTAGATTTATTATTATAGCAGCTAAATACATGACCAATTGTTTTTTTTATAGAATTGTTCCACCTATACCTTTAATCACTAGGATACTCCCAAAAAATATTACATTGGATCGATACAAGTAAGTACTTAATTTTACCTGGAATTACTTTTACAATTGAGTTTAAAGAAATGTTTCAAAATAGCATTCTTTTTGCAGCATTCCAAGAGGGACTCTAATAATTATGTCTACTCAAGAAGCCTCTCTCAAAGAGAGCAACTACGATGATGCTAAAAAGTTTAACCCAGACAGATGGATAAAGGCGGTCCATGACTACCATGCCTTTGCCTCAGTCCCATTTGGATTTGGTTCCAGAAAATGTTTGGGACAAAATATTGCTGAAACAATGCTCTCATTGCTAACTATAAGGGTAAGACTAATTATTCTCCAAAACCATTACCGCTGGGCATCCGAAACAGGTAGACAACGGATTGTAATAGAGAACCTGAGAGCAATTTTGATATTTTTTTACAGGTGTTGCAGAAATACAAATTGGAACACCATTATGGAGAAGTGCAACCAACCCGACGCTTCATATCAAAACCAAGCAAGCCACTTAAAATAAGATTTATTGATAGAATGTAATATTGCAATATTTTTAATTGGATATAAATAAATACATTGAAATGATATTAACTTATTAATAAAATTAGCACAATAAACAAACATAACTTCCTAATAAAATAATATGTACAAATTTTAGTTATCATCTAAGGCGTCTATCAATTGAGCTGCACTTCATGGCCGATTTTTCCTTGAAAATATATTTAAATACTTCCCTCTAGTCATCTCTTTCGCCTCTTCTAATCCAAGTTGATATGCAACATCATGCAATTTCTTTACTTCCATAATGAGGCCAATGGTTGAAAGTGATCCTAATTCTGAAAACATTTAATTCCTTTAAAATTAGTAATTAAATAATTATTTATTTATATTTATTTACAACTAACTGAAAAGTTAGAAAGGCTTACGCTGTATAAAGTTCATATCATCTTTCGTCAGCCCGCTGTTCCACGATGGTGGCGATTGACTAGGGCTTTGAAGTGGTGCAAACTCCGACACACCAGGAACTACAAAAGAATCTTTAGAACATTGTGCAATATCCTCTTTCACAGAATAGCTTTTATTATCTTCCATTTCAAACGGAAATGTTCAAAATTCGATCGTTACAAAATTATATGCCAAAATATAGAGTCTAATCACGTTTAAGTGGGAGAACTGACAACTTAAAAATTACTAGTCACACGGCAACACCCGCCACTTTCAAATAATCACCAATCGTAATAAACGTTAACAATAAAAACAGTGTTTTAAGCTACACTTTGATGCTTGAAACCTGATAGAACACATATTAGTATTATCCTTACTTTGTTCAGGCCATAACTCTGGTGATGCCCGATCAAGTTTTTCAAAACTAAGAAGGCTTTCCTCTAAACATGTCAAGGGAATATCAGCGGATGCTGTTTGTTCTGAAAATAGTCCTTACATTATAACTGGTAAATAAGAATATGTATTTTAAATTAATTTTTAAAATACGAACTATTTTTATAATTGCGGAGTTATGATGTAAGAACTGCCAATTTAATATTATAATCATTTTACCTGCACTTGACTGAGAAGTTGGTTTCGCGGCCATTTTCTAAATATTTATGAATATTATATTGACATTTGCGACTTGACACTTTCTACAGATAAAATAACTATTTAGACAGCACTGCATAGAGTATGTTCACACTTAACGCATGAAAGTAATACAAAATACACTTTATAACTTTGCAACAAAAATTATTTCTACAAAAAATTATCGCAATCTGCTACTACTAAATTATTCGTTTGAAAAAGTCGGTAGATTCCTAAATTTAACCATAGTCTATGATCAAAATCCAAGTTTGGCGAGTTTGACAAATTACTTAGCTGTAACTGAATTTTTTTTTTCTCTGTCTTTCTTCCGGTTGCCAACACAAGGCAAGGTGAGTGTTTTATGTTGTGCCTCGTGGTTTTTGATAAATAATTAAAAGTGATTCTAAAAAAGTGTGTGTCTTGGCATCGTTTAACGCATCAAGGTAAAATATGTAAACATATTAGTTAATATGTATATATTACACAATGCTGGAGATGTTGAGTCGTATACCACCATGGGTACCGCGAGAGTTCCCTCATTTTTTAAGAGTTACGGAAATTAATTTCATATAAAATGTAATTTTAGTTAAACGTTCGGTAAAATAATTATTGAAAGTTGTATTTACGTTAGAATGCCTGATATCAGGGTTTTACAGACCTAACCTCAATCTGTCGTAGTAGTGCTAGACCTGTGAACGATGAACGAATTATTGATTTAGTGTTCTGCCTGAACTTGTTAATATATTTTATTGATACGTTAACGATGTTTGTCTTAGTATACATTATATTTAAAGTACTAGACTTTTAACTATATAAATAATCTTATGGCACTTATTTCTTTTCCAGATGAGATCCGTTGCATTGAAAGATGTCGAACAAGACAAGGTCGTCAAGACCGTTGCTTTCCACTTAAAGAAGTAAGTGTTTCATATATTGAAATGTTTTATAAAATTTTGAATTTATACTTATATTTTCTTATAATAATATAAAACCCTAATTACTACTAAAACTTATTTTTAACTTAATTTTACATTTCACATATAGTAGTCATACTTGATGCTAAGTTTCGACTTTGCATTTTACCCCTACTTTGTGAAGCTATGCCAATCTATTGTCAGTAATTTTTATGATAGAAATGCTATTTAATCTTTTCTTTCTTCTACCGCTTATTTATATATATTTGGTATTAGCAACCTCAACTGCAATTGACAAACTTTTCCAGAATTGGCAAGGTCAAGGTTCCAGAACATATGGACTTAGTGAAAACAGGTCGTTTTAAAGAGCTAGCTCCTTATGACCCCGACTGGTTCTATGTCCGATGTGCTGCTGTTTTACGCCACATTTACATCAGATCTCCTGTTGGAGTCAAGACCGTCACTAAAATCTTTGGTGGTCGCAAACGCAATGGTGTCACTCCTTCACACTTCTGCAGGTAATATACAATATATTTGAAATTAGTTGAAAATGACTAAAATGGGTTCTAATCTCATAACTACAACTTATTAAAGTTATAATTTGGTTAAGATAACTTTCCAACTTAATATACGTATATATTATTTTCTAACCATTCTATTAACATGTGATATATATTTTTATACAACAATAATTCTGTTTTTGGATATACCCATTATTAAAATTGTAATATTTCAGATCGTCTGGGAGCATCGCACGTAAAGCCCTCCAAGCTTTAGAAGCCCTCAAACTAGTAGAAAAAGTCCCTGATGGTGGTCGTATCCTGACTGTGCAGGGAAGACGTGATCTTGACAGAATTGCTGCACAAGTCCGCCACAAGGCCAAACAACAAGCTAAGCAACAAGTTCTTGTTCTATAAATAATGTAAGAATAAATCTTAAAAAATAACCAACATGTTTATTTATTTTCTGGCATTTGTTGTTCTCTTAGTATTGTATCTTCAAAAAAAAAAGTTTGAATAATTGCTATTAACTTTTGTGTGTAACAAGTAAAAAACTGAAAAATCTAACAGCACAATTAGACAAGAGGTTTTTTTCTCAACACTTACAGTGTTAGGAAAGCTCGAGTAAACAAGGTATGTTAATAAATAATAGAATCCTTGGTAATGCTAATACCAATACAATGTCCTAGGTCAGGATAGTGGTTCAGAGCTAACATTTGTTAAAGCACACTCCCAATAATAGATCTAACCGGTGACATTGGGCCTGTCCGACCATATACAAGACTAGCATGGATGTGTCCACCAAATTATGTTTGGATCACTGGTTGCAATGAAAGGGCAGCTACCTAAACGGTAATGTAGGTAAACACACTTTCAGCTTAAGCTGACGCGCGCGTCTTTGAGGGTTTGAAGTTTCCAACCTATTTTAAAGAGAGTGAAATAATTACACTTTCCGGAATCTTATTCCCACCCACTGTTAGTACCACCAACTGGACTGAATACATTTTCAACGAAAATATCTTGTTCAAATGAGAGAAGAGTACGCCAACATACTGATAGCTCCGACATGGCATGGCATATTCTCTATTGAACTAAACATCGACGAACATTTACCTTTCATTCACATTGATAAATAGAGCTGTGTGAGGCACACAACTCGACTTAATGTGTCTCAAAGCAGCCAGAGCCGTACAGCAGTTAGAAAGTAAAAATAGCTAATTAAAATAGTTTTGTAACTAAGTATGGACATTTATTATAGGTCATCAAGTGTAATAAAATGAAGTATATAATGTGTAATTAATGATATTAGAATGCTGCTAGTTTTTTGGTTACGATTACGATAACTGTTTCTTTCGGGATTTCTATTGATCAAAATCTTCTATTATATCCCTAAATTCAATTTTTGGAAGAATATCACTTTCGATGCATATAATTGAATAACTACTCAGTCATATTTGTAACATTGTTGTTCGCAATTCATATTTAATTCTCTTGCGAAACTATGTAGAGGAATATTCTAGAGTAAACTTTTTAGGTGTGAGACAAGGACGGAATGATACGCAAAAGAGAGGGAAGATAGGAATCTTCTCGTAGGCAGACTGAACATTCTAGAATGCCGTGCCGAACTTGATGGATTTTTACGGAGAACTGTTTTCATTTTTCACCATAGGGTTTTGATCGGCGACAAGTCCGGGCTGTTAGATGGTCATTCGATTGTAGGGATGCTTTTCGCCAGTAGCCACGTCTTTGTTGTCCTTGCAGTATGGTAGGAAGCACCATCCTGTTGAAAAATGAAGGAATCTTGATGCTTAAGTGACGGAATAGAGGGTAGTAAATTATGTTCCAAAAGGTTTGGTAAGCATTGATAGAACCATCCACAAACTGCATACCACCAACACCTTGTGCAGACATCCAGCCCCATATCATAAGAGACGCCGGAAACCGCCAAATTTGGACTCGTCACTCCAAATGATACTACGCCATTGATCGGAAGTCCAATTTAAATGATCACGAGCAAACTTCAACCTCTCTTTCTTTTATACAGCAGTCAACAGTTATTTCTCCATAGCAGTGTAAAATCCGTAACCCATTCTTGTTAAGACTCTTTTGCAAGATACTTGCAACTGAGATGTCTTTGTGAATCATGTCCTTCCATAGCACCGAGAGTTCTCCAGCTCGACGACAATTTTTTTTAAATATTTTCTTCGGGATTCTGTTTTCTACTGGAATTTTTGATGCGTGGTCGACCAGTTTTCTTTTCTTTTATAGTGCTGAATGATAGATTGGACTGTAGACCTGGGAAGTATCAAGTCTTTAGATATTTGGTAACTTGATTTGCCAGCATCGACCTCACAAACTATTCGCTTTCGAAGCTCTTCATACTCGGGTTTGCCACGACTCATTGTTATTTGAAAACGAATAAAAAAACTGAAATGCATCATAGTTATACAAAGATGGAATAATCTTATTTAATTCACCGATAGACGAACTCTTTTGCATCGAATAACACTGAAAATGTTTAGAACGGGCCAGTTAGAAACGTTGCTAATGAAAACTTTTGAATTTCAATTTTAGAACTCTTTGGTAACCTAATGTAGTATATTGCATTCATTTGTCATTTGTTTTTGTGAATTGGCGGCAAATCTAAAACTCTTGTTACACGTGAAAATTAATCTAACGCGAGAAAATCTCGGTCACTTTTGTTGTGGGCTTATTCAACAATAAAGCTATGATAGGCTGCGATTAGCATTTTTTAATGAAGCTCCATCTCGTGCCAAAATTTCACACTAGACGAACAATTTTGCATCGGGGCTCGTAAATATTACGTTACGTATGAAGAACTAGATTATTTTTTAGTCACCGTGACTACGCATGCTGTAAAGCACGTGAAACGTCGGAAAATTTAAAATTATGTAAATAATTATAAGTTTATAATAATAATACATAGCTTCAATCCGTTTAAAAAGTGTTTTCTTAATAGATTATTTTTATTATATTAACGCTTGGTAAAGAGCAGAAGATCAGGGCGCATTCAGAGTATTGGTTCACGAGACAAGAGAACCAGGGTGAGCTACAAGGGTAGCTCACGCACGCTCCACGGCGTCTTCTAGCTATGTATATCTGGGCCCACAGCCAAGTGGTATTCCCAGATATGATTTCTTGATACTCCTATTCTCTCTATGTGGGTCCAGCGGTGTCTTTTGGATTCCCCCATAATGTTGGGGTTGAATACCATCACCTCATTTTATTCTTGACTCTTCACCTTCCTGTTTTGCCGGGGCGAAAATCCCACTTAATTTAATAATATAATAAGTAGACAAGAAGACAGAGGGTGTAGGCCGTGAGAAAAAGCCGGCGAAAAAAGCTCGGTACTCTTTTAAAATAGCTAATCATCAAACAACACTTATTTTAAAACAAATTAGTATGCGTACGAACTTAGAGAAGCAACATTTACGCGTGTCTTGCGTAGTCTAAATATTATTGCTTGTGAGACATGTATTTATTTGCACACTGGCTGAATTAACAAGAATTTCTTTATTTATAATTAGTTATAAAATGTTTTATTATGTCATATTTTTGTATTATATTTTTTACATTATTAGTATTAAGCTACTGTACAATTAGGAAATAAGGAAAAAAAATGTTTTTATTTAGTATTAAAACAAAATACAACAAAATTCAACATTGTTTTCATCCGTATCTATCTCATTGCGTATATGAGTTCGGTCAGTCATACTACACAAAAGTAGTATTTTTATTATTTTTAACAGTTTTCTGTAAGTTGTGAGACGACCCCAATATAACGAAAAAATATTTCGCCTTAAGGCCCATTAGATGGAGAGAGTTTCTACGCTACTAGACTACTAGAACTAGACTACTACTACGAGAAAACGTACGCGACTATCGCCAGCAATAATCGCCATAGTTTTATCGTATCAAAATGTTTACATACAGGCAAGAACTAAATTCTCACTTACGATTATGTCTTACGAGAATCGCCAGGGATTTATCGCTAGGCAATAATTTCCTGCATCTGTTTACACATCGGCATTTTAGTAAGAAGATTGAATGCGAGAAGTTTCATTCGAGTTTAGTAATTACTAGGGTATTGATCTTAAAAATTGTTGGAGTTTGAATATGTTAACAAATAATATGTTAATGGCAGGCAGCAGTTGTCACATGAGAAGAAAAACGTTTTAGTTTAGAATATTGGATTACCTGCTTAAACTTTAAATAAAAATATTATTTTCTGTTTTTTTGCTGGGTAGTACTTCTCTATTCTATGAATAGATGATGATAGTGATGATGATGCTGCTGATGGTGATGATGATTCCGGTAATGGAAGTAAAGATCATTCCAATTACGCTAGTTTTCATTTGTAAGGCTTTGATAATCCATGTTCCTTATGGTAAAAATGGCATGACAATAAACTCTTGCGAGTAAAAATCTACACACTTAGCCATAAAAGCACCAGTCTCATTCGTATTTTAAACATTTCTGAAGATTCACTACTGGTAATCAATTACTTCTAATAACAATAGCGATTCAATCACAAATTAACTCATTTTATAGCCGTGAATCTGATGTGGTACAGCTTGGTATAAAAACTCAACTTTGAAATCGAGATAACTAGTAACTAATAAGAGTTACAAAGTATCAGGGAAGATCTTTGGTAACGCCGTTTAATGGAGCTTAAGCTATCTGGATATTTAATTTAATTTTAAACGATAGTATATGTTGGAGTTTGAATATGTAAATAATGACAGGCAATAATTGTCACATGTTAAGAAAAAGTTTTAGTTTAGAATATTGGAATGCCTGTTTAAATTTTACATAAAAATATTGTTTTCTGTTATTTTATATGTACTTACTTGTCTTAAACACGCAGACAGTGAAACAAAATTGGAAACGTCCAACAAAAAACCTTTAAATTTGGCGCTGCCGGTAATAATAAATTCGTTGAACTTTACAGAAGTTACGAGTGTTCGGGAACAGGGAAAATGAAAATTATAAAACCGTGATGCAGCTCTTAATGTCTCTACGAGAAAATTGTGTGTTGAGGGATTTGGTCCCAAAGAAATTAGTGCAAAAATAAAAAATACGAGAAGCCAGTATCTACAAGTAATAATTTGTTCAGATTTCATTTGAACATTGACCAACTGCTGACACGACGCACGTGTGTTCCAAAATGGTAATGGCTGAAGGTGCGCAATACACCAACAGCTCACTCAAATAATATTATGTATCTGTGGATAGGTGTAAGTAGTATTTAAAATATTGTCTTTGAACAATAAATCAGATTTGCATATTGCTCTGTATATTCATTTCTCGCTTCCTCTCAATGTGGCAAAGACTACTTCATGCCCTTAGTTATCGTGGTGAGCCTGCCCGATAGCTTTGAGATAATCCCACCACCTCGAACCTTTGATCCTACCCGTAGGGCTCCGTTTGTTACCTGGGTGTCTTGGTGCAGACATCCCGTACTTATTTATATATTCACTATTTATGTGTTAGGGTACATCTGTAGGGTTTAGGGTTGTTAGGTTTTTACATCTCACCCTCTTATATATTTAGTTATTTAGTGCAGCTTGATCATTATATTACATATACAAATATTTACGTGCCTAAATTGAATTGGTACAATTCTTTGGACTCGATTTTTAAGGAAATCCTCTGAATTTCGTACAACGATCTCAAATTTGGTGAGTACCTATTTACTAAGCACTTTTTGTTCCTATATTAAAATACAATTCCAAGATTCGTTTATTGTAAGCTATTTATTTTAAAAAAATGCATTATCCTGTCACAAAACTGCTCCGCTATTAATTAAATATTCACAATACTGTTCACGGACTGAAATTGCCTGTCTAGTAAGGTTACCGTAATTTTAAGTAAATAAATTTTGCGAAGCTAGATTTTCAAAGGCTCCATTTGTATGGTTTTCTCTCCATGTACCTAGTCGTATACCAGATTCTGTTTCTTCGTCTAAAAACCCAGGAGGATTGTATGATGTTTTTCACAACCAATTATGTAAAACACATTTCGTTTTTATAATCTACTACTTCTACATCTACTTTTTCGGGCGCGAATCCAAAAGGTCTTTCAAAAATCCTAAATCGTGAAACTAAAATACCAAATGCATTTTCGACAATTCTCCTGCATCGACATAGTCTATAATCATATTTTTTTTGTTCTTTTGATAAATTATTTCGACGCGAGTATGGTTTCATTAGATTTAGAGGAAAAGCTTCATCACCAATGAAAATAGCACGGCTTGGCAAGTCCAGTGTATTTTCCCCGATACCTTTTTTAATGAACTTTAATTAAATACCACCATCGGAGTTTGTTCCCTTTGCTCCAATGTTCACATATTGTTACGAAGACGGGTCGACTGCAATGTTTATAGATTTTTCCACTAGTTAGAGAACTTTTCAGCAGGCTGTAATATGATTTCTGACCGTTTCAGGAGAGGGTCAATCACATATTAGAAAATTGTAATTTCCATAATGTTACCCTAGTTTTCAGGAAGCTGAAACCTTTTTTCAGTCGGTTTCAGAACATGTGTAGTAGAGTAGTGCAGTTTTCAGGAGACCCGTTTTCAGGCGTTTTCAGGCCTAGTTATACCCCTTTGATGAAGGAATATTCTAGACCGAACTTTCTAGGTGTGAGACAAGGACGAAATGATACGAGAGAGAGAGAGAGAGAGAAGATCAGAACTTTCTCGAAACTAGACGAGCACTCTAGAACGCCGTACGACAAGGACGGAGCAACGTGCGAAAGAGATAAAGAGTGCGGACGTTCTAGAATTGTGTAATCGCTACTCAGTAGCAAGCCCGCCTAGAAAGTTCTCGAATGTTGTTTAGAACTATTCCCAGGGATATATAAGCGAGCCGAAACGCGACTAGTCGCCTTTAGTTTGGAATGCGATAACACGAGAGGAACACCGAAGCGATAAAGTGCGAATAAAGTACTGTGTGAAGTGTGCATAAGTGAAGTAACTAGTGACTGTGTTTTTGTGTGTGTAATTAGTGCATCTCTGCAATTAATTTGTGCCCATAAATTCCTAATTGATTTACCAAGAAATAAACCCTTGAAGAAATCTACGGCATTTTCTATCCGATCCCCTAGCTCGTAACAACATAATCAACGCAACCTAAAATCGATGTCCAACTTTTTGGTCTTAGTTTTCTTAGTTTGGTTTGGCATTGGTGTTAAATCGATTATATCGATCACGGAGTCTAAAATTTTAACAGTTTGTGTTTCTTTATCATTTATTAATATTAATATTGTATTGTACTATGTTAAGTTGATTTGCAGCTATAAGTTAATCAGATTATAATCTTTTTCTGTAATCTACCTTATGAAAAGCAAGACTGATGATGAATAATTTTTATTTTAATTATTAGGTTAGGCTTAGAATTACGTTACCCGAATTTGATGATACTGATTATGTAGGTGTCTTGGGGATCTTTACCTATTTTTTTAAATAAATACATAGAAAATATATAGATTTTGAAGTAAAACAGTTTTTTTTATTCATATCTTAATCAAATCTTCCAATGCTATGTAAATAGCTTGTAGAACTCCAACCAAAAAGTAACTAATTGTACATCTATGTACTCTAAATATTTCTAATAATGTTTGAAAGGAATCCCCTGTAGCCAGAAACTTTAACGTTATTTATAATTTCGTCCGAGCAGCTATCTATAGCTTGACGCATATTTATATCTTTTTTTTGCTATAGGTGGTCCAATTTCTTGAAGTAAATATGAAAATTGGGCTTTCGTAACCCGAAACATATTTTTGAATGTCTCTTCATCTTCCAATTGTAATGCAAGGCAAAATGTGTTAGATGCTCCAAAATGATTTCTTCTATTTATTCATGTGTTAACCCAATATCTTTTTTCTGTTTCCGTTTAATTAATTCTTGTCTTAGAAGAGCAGATATAATCAAAACACCCTTACGCACTGCACTCATAGCAACTGTCACAAAACCTCGAAATACGATTATTGCTTTTGAAACATGGAGACAATTAACTTTCTATTCCATTTTTATTTAAAGTGGACGAGCGAGAGGTGTGAATGTTTAGACGAAGAAACTTTTTTTATATTCTATGGAAAATCGTACAGTATTCGAGACGAGAAACTCTCTCCATCTAAATGGGCCTTTCATCTACATAGATATTAACCTTCAGCTTAATCTATATAAAGACAGATTGTTTGTATAAGTCAAAGTCAATGTCATCCTTTATATTTCTCATTCTCAATTATTTGTCAAAGTCATTTTTCTGTTGATAGTTTTTACTGTCATCATTTGAGTGGTAGAAATCCGTAGAGAAATCGGCTTTTTAGTTGTTAGTTGCCATTCGGAGTTTAAATTGTGTTGGTGTCTACATGATAATCGACTATAACTTTTAGTGATGACAAAATGTTTCAGTCTCTAGGACGTTTATTTAGTGTAATTGTGGTGCTTTATATATTTTCTGGCATCGTGACTTGTGAATATGAACCTACATTGTACGTGGCATCAGACCCGCTTAGTTCTCGTAAAGTAACTGTAATAAATAGAAACAATGAAATTACGGAGTATGATGTAAATGAAAGGATAAAGAGAGATGCAACGCTGAGTTCACCGTCTTCGACAAAAAACATCAGTACATGGGTAACTTGTTATTTCCTTATTAAATTCAATCACTCCCCTAAGCTATTTGTTATTGTGGACGTTGGTAACGCGCTTAAATTTTCATGATTTTCTAATTTTATATTTTCGGTATGAATTATTTTAAGAAATTTATGTAGAATAAACTAAATAATTACTGTATTTTACTAGAACATGACTTGGCGTTTTGTTGTTTACTTTTGTAAAAATGATACTCGTACATATTTATATAGATATCGATGACGAATATTGATTCCTTTGCCAAAAAATTTTCTTTGTCTTTGAAAATTATATTGAATTTATTAATTTTTTTTAGCTATATTGCCTTAGCATGTGATGTCTCTATAAAATTTTGCATCTCTTTTAGACTACCCACCTAAATGACAGTCACCAACAATTAATGGTTCATTGGGTTGGGGAAGGATCCAATGTTATTATCTGCTTGGCAAGAGATTCTAGCCCAAGAAACAAAGGTACCATATCACCATCGGCTCTGTACATCTCATATGATTATGGAAAGAATTTTACTAACAAGACCGAGAATTTTAAACTCAATGATGCACCAGATAGTGGTCATGCACAGCTGGACAAGTTCTTCAATCATCCTAAGTATCCTGAATTTGTAAGTGTTTTAAATTCACTATTTTTTTTCAATATTGTTTGTTTCTTGTAAATATTATTTTTTATCATGATTATCAATTCAAGGTTGTAGAAATGTCCTACATAGAACAAAAGCTTGTCATAAATGAATGATGAGTTTTTGATTGTAGATTTACAGGTTAATGAACTAATCAAGAAAGGTGACTAAAATGTTAACTCAATTCTTATTGTTATGGAAGTAGTGACAGGATATGTTTAAACTTATAAGAATTTATTAATACACATAAATGTTACTTTATTAATTATAAATAGTTAAGAGTTATCAGCCTTACAAGGCGGAAATTATGTTTCAAGAAGCACAATTTTATAATCACAAATAAAACTTGCATTTTCTTGTTATTAATAAAATACAAGTTCACCCTTAAACCTTGAAAAATTATATACCTTCCTCATTGATCTATCAATCATTCTAGATTTTTAAATTCTGTGGAGCAAGTTTTGAGTTAATTGAGTTGATGATAATGAGGACTTTTTTCTATGATTCAAAAGTTCAGACAATACTTTTGCTGCCCTATTTAAGGATTATCAAGTTCTACCTTTTTTATTGAAGTTATTCATATATCTCTAATCATTAAGGCAGCATTCATAAGAAACATATTTGTTTCACAATTCCCTTTCAATCTTCACAAACCTTACCTCTGTCTAATATTAGTATATATTAATTTATCATTGGTTTTAGTGTGTTTTTATTGACTCCACAAATATGAAGCTGTATACAACAAATGACAATGGACATACTATTCATAGAACCGATTTGTCCTTCCATCCCAACGAATTGGCTTTTGATGAGGAGTTTCCTGTCAGATTTGTTATATTAGACAAAACCAATTCAAGTAGAAATGTGAGTATTTTTTTAAATAATAAATTAGTATATCATATAAAGAAACATTATTTAATATGTTTTCTAATCTACAAGGCTTATCTAGTTAAGGTCATGATTATTAGTAATAGTGGCGTACTCTGGATACACACTCGCTACGCGAACCTCACGATCTTCCTGCTAAAAATTATTATTTTGGTGTATAATCTGAAGGTGTTGGATGTGCGCGGGGAACCAATAATTGCTTTAATAGTCATACAAGGCGGATAATCGCGGTCTAAGAGAAATAAAGAATAATGAATGTGACACGACGCACATTTTCCACTCTGTCTACTGATTAAAAATTGGAAATTCTGTCATTTTGAAAACGCTCCCGTCAATGGAATAATATTCTACTACTACTACTGTACTACATAATACGGCGCAATAATGCATATATTCTAATTACAACCATTAAGACTCAAGGGTGAAAGCAACTGTTTATCAAGATATGTAAATTTAGTTTCAATGCTAATTTAATTAACAGTAACTTTATTGTTTTTTTTATGTAAGACTTGCTGTGTATTTACAATCAAACTAGGAATATATAGATAGAACATTTGTTTGTATTAGAGAATTTTAGCCCAATAAGTAAAATAATTTCAGCTTTACCTCACCGTCGATGGTGGAAAGACCTTTAAGCTCATCCAGAATTTTGTAAAGACTTTCTCCTGGTCCTCCGGTCCGGACTTTCCTAAAATGTTTTATCTGGAAAGATGGATGCCGCGCAACACTTCTAATGTGTTGAAAGTCAACGATCCTGCGAATATGAGCCAAGCGGAGAGGCTGTTCGACTACGCGAAGGACTTTCAAATTAAAGGCGATTTCATGTTTGCAACACGAGAATCGGACTCCGTAAGTAATCTTTACTTTTTTCATAGTTATATTACCTCCATAATTAAGTTATTTTTAGCACTTTTCATGTGGCTTCTAGATAAACCTGTAAACAGTTGAAGTTTACATCGTCGTGTTCTATGAAGTAACTGACCTAGCATTCATGTATTAGTATATGTCAATAACAGTCTCTATTGGTATCAATACTTTCATATGTCATTATTACACTTACCGATAAACGTATTATTCACATCCGGCGCATCAATCGTTTTATTATGGCTCTTTAGGTCAAAGGGTGCGCGATTATTCAACAAATTCTCAGTATTTCTATGATATCATAAGCATAATATTTGCATGATCGGTTATTTAGTGTTAAGTTACCTTCCTCACTATGCTACTTATAATGAAACCTGAGATTTTAATTACTTCTTAAAACCCTGAGGAAATAAATTGCGGTGTCTGGTTTTAAATACTAGAAAGTATAACTTAGAATTAGCCAGCCGTGTTATATGAATACCTAACTTTACTCGAGATAACTGTTTCATTCCATCAATTATCAACAGCGGGAATATAAATACAATGAATATCATTGAGTAATTATAAAAAAATGGATTGAAACGTCGTTATTGATTTGACATGCGTTTAACACGCAAATTGCGCAGTAAAACGTTAAAATATCTTTACTCATAACAACTTGTTTGTTAAAAGACGGAGTTTCTTTTAGGTTAATATTAATTTTTGTACGAATTAAATTAAAATTTTGATACTATTGAAAACCGTAATTAATACATTTAGCCGTTATAAACAGTAGGTCATAATGAAGATTTCTCATAATGTTCATGTGTGTGTGTTCAATTAAATAAAACATGTAAACAAATTACTGAATTGTAATAGGTAGTTTAAAAAGCAAGTTAGTGGATGCAACCCTGCGGTCGGGCTTGAAATCCCGCCTGTACCGTAATGGATTTTATTTCTATCTGCGCAACAATGTGTTAACACTTGCTCGGATAGTGAAGGAAAACATCGAGAAACAACGATACAACTAAGAAAAGAAAACTAAAACTAAGGCCAAACCCCATATAGGATTGTAGCACAGGATTATTATTCAATACGTAGTTTGTAAGAGATAGTTGTAAATCACAGGCTACGACAACGTCGTCACAAACATACATGTATCTTACGTACGATGAATTATTTTAGCGAGTCAGTAGAGACTACAAAACGTCCTCCCGACAAAAGTGGCTTGTCAAGTGAATAATATGTACTTGTCCCATTCACATTCATTGCTCCCATTTAGGAAGTTTCATGTGTTATGTTCTAGAATATAGTTTTTTAAGCGAGGGGGTCGCGTCCTTTGGGGGGGGGGGGGCGAGTTTGTTTTAAAAGGGGGTCGCAGTCTGTTGAAAAATAATAAATACAAACGATTCGTTAAAAATAGCGCGCTATGTACATATTATATGTATGTATGTATGTATTGTAACATATTTACAGTGACTGTTTAAGTTAACTTCACGTAAAAATGGTTGAGAAACGATGTTATAGAAGATGTTCTCAGGAGTCTTATCTGTGTTAATATTTTTAGGTATGTATAGTATATTTGTAGAATAAAAAAAAACCATATTATTTCTGGGCGCATTTTAACTGGTATTTTTGTTTGTGATAAAATATTAAAGGCAAAAAAGAAACATATTTTTTACCGGGATTCGATCATAAATAAACGCTTCAGAGTGCTAACATTGCTCTGATTATCGTATTCACAAAATGAAATAATATTGACTGTAGTTACATTGTCTAATCTAGTACACTGATGTTGCTTTGTTTTGTCTATGCGTAATAATTTGACACCTTGTTTATGATAAAGAAAAGCAAACATTTATACAGCAACAATGCTTATACTACTACAAATATTAAAACATACAACGATAACAATTTGTATAAATTATTATTTTGCCGTTGGTCTGTTTTTTTTAATATAAAAAAAATGTTGGTTTTATTATGAATCATATTAATTATGTATTTTATCGAGCAAAACAATCATTATTATTCTTAGTCATACCTGTTCTATATTTGTGTTTTGATTAAGTTCATATTTGCATTCCTCATTATTGGATCGTATTTTAGTGTAATATATACGTAGGTAATTAAATATAGCATAGCAACAACAATTTTAAAGTCACTACCTCCATTGTCATATTCTAGAAAAAGATCTTACCTTTTAATGAATACAAATATTAAATATAATTAAATATGAGTTTTGAACTTATTAGTTTGAATTATTACACAATACGTCTTAACATTATTTAAAGGCAAACACGTATTGTAGTTATTCAAAAGATCAATGACAATTTGATTAGGAACTGCGTCTTTGTAACGAAAACTGTATCGTATAGGTTTCTGAGGATATTTCTACAGTTAGTGAGAGTTCGTCTTTTGTAGGTTCGTAACCTAATAGCCTCTATTACAACGATATATGTGAATATGTAGTTCGACCTTTTCGTCGGGTTGAAATCCCTGCCCTACCCACGTTGTTGCATCGGTAGTAAGCAAATAATTAAATCAATTTTGCTTCATTAAAAGGGTTTTGCCCTGGGGTATTTTGCTTCTTGGATTCAATATCGTCGTTGCAGTACAATTAGCTTTTTGCAATATGCAAAATGTAATTGGTGTGCTATGTGTGTATTTGAAAATATGTATAATTTAATATCATATATTACGTTCAGTAGCTGATTTTTAAGCAGGAATATTAAGATAGCACCCAAGTAGCTTAGGTCGGTTCGAGTCAACAATTACTAATAATAACAAGAATCTTCCTTATTATATATGAATACATGTAATATATAAGTGCAACTTTATTAAGTTCATATATGCAACTTTGTCGCTACATATTTGTAAATGCCACTTATATATATTATTTATATAGTCATACCAAGCGATTTTTTTAAAGAATATAACATTTGTATGTTGTCATCTAACAAGAGATTTTCCTTAAGTAAATATAAACCGTAAGACTTTTAAGCTTAAATTGTCCTCTATTAAAAACTAATAGTATAGTAGTATAAAGAAGCGCATGTTATTGTTTCAGAAGAAAAACATAGACCTGTATATCTCATACCAACGAGGTCCCTTCTACAAAGCGGAATTCCAAACAGAGCTGGATCTCAGGAAGTTTCACATTGCGGATGTGACAGACAAACGTATATTTGTCTCCGTCATGCACACGGAGAACGTAGCCAACTTATATGTATCAGAAATTAGCAAGAATTTCACTAAATACAATTTCGTCCTGAGTTTGAAGCAGATTCTGTGCTATTTTCCGGAGGGAAATTTCAAGAACAGCTGGCTTGAGTAAGTATCACAATATTGTTTATTTTAACAGGAAACACAGTATTCATACACTGGATACTTATTCAAATTTATCGTATAAACCTAACCTAATCCCATCCCAGAAAAAACCTCATCTTATAGGGCCTTAGTATATAAGTTAATCGCTTTAATTTACTCGTTATCCTAGTGGACAGAAAAACTGTGTCCAGTTTGTGTTTCCACCACACTGTTATATAACAACAACAAACAATAAAAAAATATGTTAATATTCCAAAAATCTAAGTTACAGAAATAATAGGTATAAATTATACTTCTTTTGGCTAGTCGGTGTCATTAGTCGAGAGCTGTTTCATTTTAAACCTCCGACCCGAGAATTAATAAACAACATCATTGTGTTTTTGATAAGTTGGTTGCAATATACGCAGGATTTCCTTGTCACGAAAAAGTTACTGCCACTACAACAGTACAAACTATTAATATCAGTCTGTAACTTTGAGCACTTAATTGAATTCCTTAAAGACGTGTTTTTGTTACTCTTAAGTAATTTGCAAATGAATCGTCTGTTTTCGGTCAAATTCACTTTTGTGCAAAACATATTGACCTTTTAAAAGCATTTATAATTTATTTTGTGTTTTCCTGTTGCTTAGACTAGATTGGTATATTTATACGTGTGGTATCAATATGTCGAATGAATTGTCAGTTATTTACGATTTGCAAAGTGCACTTATCGTAGGACATTAATTGGAAAATTAAAATAACACAGATTTTATTACTCCTTAACAGAGTAGGTTTAGAAAAAAAATTACCTTTTTTTATATTTACTTTTACTGTGTTTTTCTAACCATACAATTTTAAATACACCTACATGATGCTAATTTTATCTATCAGTCTCGGCAACCAGACAACTTACGCGAAACGTAATACACAAGTGAGCGTTTCTTAAGACAGATTTTGTCGCGCACCTACTCTATGTGCGCTGACTACTGAATTATTTCTTGACTTAGGGTCCTTCAAGAATATAACACAGTTTGATTGTCCTTGAATGGAAGATTTACATACATAAAAAATATGCAAATAACTTTCTTCTTGTAATTATATGTTGTGCAACAAAGTATAAACCAGTAACTAACCAATCCTTGAATACATAAACATTGTTATCACTTGGTGTGACACATCGTGATTTATTTTATGTATACATTGCTTTCATTATCATTATTATGTGAAAGATATTTCAAAAAAGATGCTTAAATATGATATGCGTAACGTTAAATTTAAGAACATTTTAACGGAATTAATGTAAACTTATTTCTGACTAATGTCGACCAGCGAGCTATATTTTCTAATTTATGGCTTTGCCTATCCTTTCATTTCATCCAATGATCTAATCTAATGTAAACAATTTTAAGAAAAATGGGTACAGGGTACCAAGGCAGTATTTTGCCCCACTACTCTTTTTAACATACATAAATGACCTCCCAGATGCTATACACCTGAACTGTATACTACGACGACGACGACGCCATCGACTGGATGAATTCAAATAATCTACAAATAAACATGACCAAAACTAACATAATCCATTTTTAGACCTACAACTCAAAAACACAAATAGACTTACGATACAAAAACAATAAACTAGAAATAAAATGTATTAGAGCAATTTGTGAAACAAAACTTTCTTGATAGTTGAGTACCTTTCATTTAAGAAGCTCAAAATTTTCTGTATTTATATTTTAGAAATGTGCTTATTCGTACACTGAAACATACATATTGTTACGAAGGCGGGTCGATTGCAATGTTTCTAGATTTTTCCACTACTTAGAGAACTTTTCAGCAGGCTGTAATATGATTTCTGACCGTTTCAGGAGAGGGTCAATCACATATTAGAAAATTAATTTAATTTCCATAATACTACCCTAGTTTTCAGGAAGCTTAAACCTTTTTTCAGCCGGTTTCAGAACATGTGTAGTAGAGTGGTGTAGTTTTCAGGAGACCCGTTTTCAGGCGTTTTCAGGCCTAGTTATACCCCTTTGATGAAGGAATATTCTAGACCAAACTTTCTAGGTGTGAGACAAGGACGAAATGATACGAGAGAGAGAGGGAAGATCAGAACTTTCTCGAAACTAGACTGAGCACTCTAGAACGCCGTACGACAAGGACGGAGCAACGTGCGAAAGAGACAAAGAGTGCGGACGTTCTAGAATTGTGCAATCGCTACTCAGTAGCAAGCCCGCTTAGAAAGTTCTCGAATATTGTTTAGAATTATTCCCAGGGATATATAAGCGAGTCGAAACGCGACTAGTCATCTTTAGTTTTGAATGCGATAACAAAAGAGAAACACCGAAGCGATAAAGTGCGAATAAAGTGAATATAAGTGATAAAGTACTGTGTGAAGTGTGCATAAGTGAAGTAATTAGTGACTGTTTTTATGTGTGTAATTAGTGAATCTCTGCGATTAATTTGTGCCCATAAATTCCTCATTGATTTATCAAGAAATAAACCTTTGAATAAATCTACGGCATTTTCTATCCGATCCCCTAGCTCGTAACAATATTTTTAAGTCGAAGTACTAAAGTAAATACTTAGTATTGTACCACCTTTTTGTACCATATTCTTGCAATAAATTATTATTATTATACAACTCCTTTTGCCACTGGTCTATCTCTAGTGTAGAGATCGAAATTGAGATTATAAGCAATGCACCTGCTTAATAACAGGAAAAATGAAAATTGCGCGAACTGCATAAAAATATCGAAAAGTATAGAATACTAAACGATGAATGCATTTATATGTTTGTAATTTATGACAAGGTGGCGTACGGAAAAAATACATCTAGAAAAAATCGTTTACTTTTAATGAAAACGGTAGACTATGATTTCAGATTCATAATAAACAATATGTGATAAAGGAAGGCACTGAACCTGGTGACAGATGTGTTTGAATATCATTACCTTTTTTTAAAATAGTGTCGATTATATTATGATGCCTCCCCTCGATTTTCAGAGATGTAACTGAAGATTCTTTCACCGACCTCTATCGGGTGGAAGGTTTAAAAGGCATCTACATAGCGTCTAAAATTAACTCCATGTCATTGGTCGAAAGCATTGAACCCGAACACTTGGTCTCATTGATCACATATGACCACGGAGTCACCTGGTCGCCGATTTCACCACCAGTTGAAGACGAAAATGGTATGTTGAAAGAGAATTATGAATTAAAAAATATATGTATTTTAATTGTTTTTATTAAATTTAACACGTTAAAATGAACGAAATAACCGCACTTAGACGATTATTAAGACTTGACTGTGAAGTAGAAAAGGTTATATAGATTTAAAAAAATCGTACTCATTTATAGAAATTATTTTTATGCTTTGTTCTCTCTACTGTAATTTTTGTATTATTATTACACTCGATTGGATTGCTGATAAAATCTTTGTTATACCTAAGGTAAAATATACGCTCCGTATGATAATAATTATTAACATAATAACATACTATGTACGCCGTAAGAAGATCCTACATAGATTATGATGTTTTAAATGTGAAAATATTATGAGTTATTGATTACTGAATGAGTAATGTTTTTTGTCCTATTGTTTATCCAATTAGAGTCATAATATCTTTTCTTTCGTATTTATTTAAACAGCCTGTTTCGAAGCTAGATATACGATTTTATTTCGGTGAATTAAACTTGACCATAACATTATCTACACACGAAACATTATTCTCCCAAACGCATTTGGTTCCTGGGTGACTGCGTTCGCAAACAACTACTTCTTACGGTTTTAATGAATAGGTCTAAAGAAGGCTTCGACTTATGTTAAATTTAGAACCGTGAAGAAACAACCGGTCAAACAGTCAGATAAGTATCGCCTGACCACGCCCATTTTTAGATATTATACGATTGATGAAATGTTTGTATTTTGCAGGCAAACCCTTCAATTGTCACATTGAGAACTCGTGCAGTCTCCATTTATGTCAGAAGTTCAGTCAATTATATCCAGTTACAAGGTGAGGATAATTTAATCAGCTCAATTTGAAGTCATCCCTGTTGACGGGATATTTCTGGAATTTTGATATTAATCCCTATAATAATAAGATTGAGTTTTGTGTGCGTTCGCTTTTCTCGTGGAAGTGTGCAAACGGGAAAATCCTATTATTTTTAATCTTGTTTTAGGAATCGATTAGAGTGTGGGTGTTTTGTAACTCAGTGTTTTTGTGTTTGTTTACATTTGCTCGTAAATGACTCGTTAATATTTTCAAGAAATTGCCTAAAATTAAGATATTTCAGGAAAAATCTGGCTGAATTATACGTTGCGTATAATTGATCTATTTGACTAGATATTTGAATACTTTGTTTAGAGTAAACAAATCAATAAAGGTTATCGTACTTAATATTTTCCTTATCAATCGAAAGTGGTAATCTTATCATATCTTATCATACCTAATTTGTTTGTTGCTTTACTCCAAATAAGATTAATAATTCTGCTTACTATTCTAAACAGTTTTTTGATGTTATTGGTAATTAAGGAATAACTTTTTTACAGCTCCCCGGGAAATGTCATAAATAACGATTTGAGGTAAAAGTTTTAGAGAATGCTGTTATGTGCGTTACGAGTAGGATGGTATTTAGATTTGCAAAACGGGGCTTTTTGAGTTTTTCTCCATCGACATTCATTGGATCACAGCCTCATATCATTTGCACGTGTTTTTATAACGTTCTGGGACTAAAATCAATGGATATTAAACCTACTACATATTTAGGTTTAACCGTTTATGACGACGGATAACTTTGTTTACTGCAATTTAAAAGTTCTCGTCATTATTTGTTTTTATGTGTTGCATAATTGAGAAAAACGAGAAAACACTCAATTTCCACTTATTTTCATTTTCGGCACATTGGTGTTATATTGATTTGATGAGTGGGTTAGTTTTCGTGCCACGCTTTTAGGTTTCACTCAACACTGCTTGTTTGCGATCTAAAGGGTTTAACAAACGAATGCATCGTGTTTGATTAGATTTAAGGGGGCGAAACCGCGTCCTTTGCGTTTGCGAATTTAATGAATGGCAACGTTTGCATTGGGGTCGCTATAGACAAAAATATGCATCATCATCAAATCATCTTAGGTCCGCGTCGGTAGGCCGCAAGTGTTTAATCATCAAGGATTGGGGCTGCGATATACTGGTTGTAAATTTTGTCCAACGTTGTTTGTAGATCCGCCAGCATCATGAGCTCGAAGTCGGCCCCGGGCATCATAATGGCCACGGGCGTGATGGGCAAGTCCCTCAAAGGCATCCCCGGCGTGTACCTCAGCCGAGACGCGGGTCTCACGTGGAAGAGGATTCTCAAGGACTATTATTTCTTCAACTATGGAGACCACGGAGGCGTACTCGTGGCCGTTAAATACTTTAAATCCAGAGGCGAAACGCGAAGGATAATGTACTCCACCAACGAAGGCATGGAGTGGAATTCATACGAGTAAGTCATTTAGTGATTGCGTTTTAAACTTATTACTGGTGCTCTTAAACGTGCTTAAAATACCGAAGACTCGGCTATGTCCAAATTGTGACAATTGTCTCTTAATAAGGTTTACAATACAAATAATATCTAAATCAATGTAAAAGCCGATACTGTGTCAATGGAAACATTGACAGATTCGTCAGCGAAGCTTTGGTTGTAGTTTTAATTTAATTAATTTATTTATTTACTGTATAAATGCTCTTAATAGAAAGGAAGTTGGTGTGGTGGAAACACAAACTGTACACAGTTTTTCCGTCCACCAGGACGTCGAACATATTTAAATCATTAACACATATACACTAAGGCCAGTGACATATAAATTATAACAAACAAACCATTAAAATTGCACGTAAAACGTCACAAACCAATTGAAACATTGACGCACCATAGATAGCCGATGCCAGACACCTGTTCTTGACGAGAATTCTCATTCGAATACAGGATGTGTTTTTATTAGCATCAATTTATAATTGTTTGATTTATGTAGTATTTTTTTTAATATAAATTTAATATTGTTTCTTGTTATATTAGTAAAAAGTGTCGCTGGTAGCGAGTTTATTAAATTTGGAATAATGTAGTCTAATGTTTTTTTTTCATATAAATTATTGTATTTGGTTAATAGAAATTCGTTTTATTAATTTTCTACGCGTTGAATAGTATATTTTGTAGTTTAAGTAGTTTTCATTTAATAATCCTAGTTACACTTTCTCGTGTATAGGTATAATTTTGAAAAATGCAAATAGCTTTCTGTAGTCCGCTTTATATTGTGATTTTAATTTTATGGGAGCAATTGTTTTTAAAATACGTATTTGTACTGCAAATATTTGATTTAGATAAGTTTTGCATGTTCTCCCATAGCTTGAAAGTCCATATGTTATAATGGATTCGGCTAGTGCTTTGTATAGTAGTAGCAGAGTTTTAAGAGGTATTTTACAGACAGAATTAATGTGTATTTTCCAGGACATTCGGTCATCTATTGTAAGCCCCAGGTACTTATGGTTATGAACTAATTCTAAGGCGTTGCAGTTGCAGCTATTGGGGTACGAGTTATAAGAATGTGCACATGTGTGGTTGTGTAAGATTAAGATGGGTGTACGTGAGCTTAGATTGTGACTGAATCGGATATGCATGAACTTTGTTTTGTTAGGATTTAGTACGATTCCCACGTCGTGGGACCATTTAGCCAATGTATCGAAATCAGATGGTAGCTTTGTTTCTGCTTCTTGGATGTTAGGCCCAGCGGCTACTAGGCATGTATCATCTGCTAATTGGAATATCTGACAATACTTTATTATGTTAGGTAATGTGTTAACGTAGGTAAGGTAGTGTAAAGGTCCAATAACTGAGCCCTGAGCCGTACCTTCTGTAATAGATATTGGAAAACTTCGTTGCACACTTTAACACGATAAGTTCTGTCTTGCAGATAGTTTTCACACCACTTGAGTAGGTTTACTCGTACTCCGCAGTCATTTAAGTTCTGTAGGCTTACGCTGTGCTTTGATGTGTCGAATGCCTTACTGTAGTCAATAAACACTACTAGAACTTGATCTTTTTTATTTAAATGTTTATAAATGTGGTCTGTGAATGCGGATAGCAATTGTGTGGTATTTTTATTTGGTTGGAATCCATATTGTTTGTTAGAAAGAATGTTGTGTTTTTTATAATAATTTTAAATTTGTCCACATATGTATTTTTCTATAATTTTGTTAATTGTTGGCAAAATAGTTATTGGACGATAATTATTATAGATTTTTTTGCTACCATTTTTGTATATTGGTCGTACTATGCCTGTTTTTACTAAGTTAGGATATTGTCCAGTGTAAATGCTCGTATCAATAAGGTTAGCTATGGCTACGTTGATTTTATTACATAATATTTTAATATCTATAGCTCGTATTTTATCTGCACCTGGAGACTTTCTGTCGTTTAATGATTTAATTATCTTTGCAACTGATTTAGGGTCTGCTGACTGAAATCTCATACTAGTATTTTCTGTATGCTGGTAGGAGCTTTTATCTAACAGTGGATTTACACAGTTGGTTGCTATATTACTAATACTATTGTGGAAGGAAGTTGCAAAATTATTTGCAATATCTTTACATGTAATATTTTGATTTGCAAATGAATTCTGTATAGCTACGTCGATGGATGTTTTATATATTATTTTTATTAGCTTCTATATTGGTTCTAATGGTTTTATTTATTAATTTATTGACATAATTTCTGGTTTTATTATATTTTTGTTTGAGTATTAAGTTGTTTGGATATTTTATATATTGAGTAAAAAGTTTATCTCTGTACTGACATGCTTTAATAATTCTATTATTAATCCAATGGTTACTATTTCGAGGAGAGTTAGATTTAAGTTTAACTGTAAATTCAGATTCTTTATATGCTTGAGTTAAGTTATTTTGTATGAAGTTGTATATACCAATAGGGCAATTCATTTCTATTTTCGGCTTAAAATCAATTTGCTCTAGAAGGATCGTTAATTTATTATTGTCAATTAATGTTTTATATGTTGGAACATCCTGTAGCTGTGTTTTAGTGCAAGCAAGCACGATCGCTCGTTGGTCCGCTAGTTTTGTGCCAACCGCTGCCGTGTATAGGTACCGAATCGAAGTAAAATATGAGCCGAAATTTCTCGTCCCCTGTCCCCCAAAATATCAGTAATCCACCAATTCGACTTCCGACTTCGATATGTTTTCTTTCCGGTGGTTAGCACCCAGTAAAGTTCTGAGTGACTAGGTCCGTGTGTAGGTGGGGCAGCTTTTATATAACGTTATTGATGACCAATACTTATTTACAGATTCAACGAGGACGAGCTGCGCATCTACGGTCTCATGACGGAGCCGGGCGAGAACACGACCACGTTTACCATGTTCGGCTCGGCCAACGAGCAGCACCAATGGATCATCATCACCATTGACTTGATGAAAGCTTTCGACCGCAACTGTACCGACGGCGACTACAAGTTCTGGTCTCCCTCGCCACCCGACTCCACCGTCTCTTGCGTTCTCGGAGAGAGGGATGTCTTCCAGAGGCGACTTCCGCACGGCGACTGCTACAATGGCGTTTCCTACGTTCGCTCGGTCAGACGGGAGCGCTGCGAGTGCGGCCGGAGGGATTACGAGTGCGATTACGGCTTCGTCAACTCCAACAACATTTGCATATTCAACCGGTCCATACCGGCGGACACATACGACCCTTATGCCGTCCCGCCGGAGTGCGAGCCCGGACACTTCTACAGGCGCACGAAGGGCTACCGGAAAATCGATGGAGACGTTTGCGTGACGCCCTACTACACTCCGTACGAACCGGACCTGATCCCTTGCCCTCTCGCGGAACCGCCCGGCTTCATCTTGGTCGCTCTGCGAGATAAGATCGCTCGCATCGACCTCGTCGACAACTCCACCGTCGTCCCGATCGAGGGCCAGCAGAACATAGTCGCGATCGAGTTCGACATGAAGAACAACTGCATCTATTGGGCCGACATCGAGGTGGATAAAATCAGCCGACAGTGTTTCAACAACGGAGACAGACAGGAGATCGTCGTCGATACGGACTTGGCCAGCATAGAGGGGATGGCGCTGGATTGGATCTCCAACGTTCTCTTCTTCGTGGACGGTTCGAGAAAGAAGATAGAGGCCGTCCGCACGGATCTATCCAGTCGGGGTAGAATGAGGGCGACGATCCTAGATTCCAAAGTCCTGTCCAAGCCGAGAGGCATCGCCGTGCATCCGAGGGCCGGCTACCTGTTCTGGACCGACTGGGACAGGAAGAATCCGTCCGTGTCCAGGTCCAACTTGGACGGTTCGAACGTCAAGAAACTGTTCTCGAACCCGATCGTCCAGTGGCCGAACGGCATCACGATCGACCAAATGTCCGAGAGAATATACTGGGTCGACGCGATGGAGGACTACATCGCGAGCGCCGACCTGGAAGGGAAGTACTTCAGGAGGATTCTGTGGCACGACGAGAAAGTTTTCCATCCGTTCGCGGTCGCGGTGCTGAAAGACAAAATGTACTGGGACGACTGGAAGGCCATGTCCATATTCATCGCGGACAAGGACACCGGCGCGAACGTCATCACGATCAACGACTCGTTCAGCGGCCTGATGGATCTGAAGGTGTTCTCGCACTTCATGCAGCACGGCAGCAACGCGTGCTCGTACAAAAACACGAGCTGCAATTATCTCTGCCTGGGGGCGCCCGGGAATGAGTTCAGCTGCCTGTGCCCCGACGGATTCAAGATGGTCGACGGAAAGTGCCTCTGCCCGAACGGCTTGGAGCCGGCCTCGAACATGACGTGCCCGAAATTGAACGGAACGTGCGGGCCCGTAAGTCTTTCGGGAGACGCTCGACCCCACGTCGAAGGCGGACCGTCGCGGCAATGACGAGAGCGAACGTTGTTTCAGAACGAGTTCACCTGCAAGAACGGCGTGTGCATGACGAGCACCTGGCGCTGCGACGGCAACGACGACTGCGGAGACAACTCGGACGAGGCGGGCTGCGTCTGCGAGCCTCCCATGGTGGCCTGCTCCGACTCCAGCTGCTACATGCCCCAGTGGAGGTGCGACGGAGACATCGACTGCCCCGACATGAGCGACGAGAAGGGTACGGTCGACGCGCACGGCTCGTCCCGGAGCGGAAAACCATCATCGATTCGTCGACGAGGGGCGAAGGGGCCACAATTAATACGGGCAAAAAACACTTTTCAGATTGCGGGAAGCAGAATTGCACCGAGACCCAGTTCCAGTGTCAAAACGGCCAATGCATAGAGAAGAGGTGGGTCTGCGACGGAGACAACGACTGCAGGGACGGGTCTGACGAACGAAATTGTACGGTACGTGTGACCGTCCCCGAACCTCGTCTCTCGGCGCGGGCCACGATTCGGCTCGAGGCAGCGTATAGAACTCAACGTAACTTCATTCGTATTCCAGCATCAGACGCCGAAACGCCCCGACAGCCTGAGCTGCAGCTCCCGAGTGTTCGCCTGCGGCAACGCTTCCGACGCCCTCTGCATTCCCAACTCTTGGGTGTGCGACGGGGAGAGGGACTGCCCCGGCGGCGAAGACGAGACGCCGGACGAGTGCCTCGACTCCACCTGCGCCCCTCACATGTTCCGCTGCCCCAGCGGAAAGTGCATCTACAACTCGTGGGTGAGTGCCGGAGTTGGCGCTCGACGTCCGTCAGACTCGAAAGCCCTGATGAGTGTTTTTGGACGTCTATACGTCTATTATGCCTCAAAGGCAACGACATTCACGACGTCCGTCGACTGCAGGTCTGCGACGGGGAAAACGACTGCGGGGATCACGAATCGTCGGACGAGAAGAACTGCTCGTCGACCGGCCGCTCCAAGCTGATCCCTCGCCTCGACGACAAACCCGATTTCCCCACGAACGGCTCCTGCCTGGACTGGATGTTCAAATGCGACAACGGGAACTGTCTGCCCTATTGGTGGGTATCTCTCGTTCCCTTTGCTCTCGCTCGGATCTCGCGGGAGAGGCTAAGAGCTCTGTCGCCGATGCAGGTGGAGATGCGACACCATAGACGACTGCGGGGACAACTCGGACGAAGTGGCCTGCGGCCCGGCCCCCGCCCGCCCCGCCGACCCCGCGCCGGAGCACCCGCGGCACAAGCAGAAGTGCGGGAAGGATCAGTTCACTTGCTCGCCGGGTAACTCCGACTGAGTCGTTTTTAGAATATTTTCAGTATTTTCGCAAACTCATACTCTAGTTTAGGTTTGAAAACAAATAAAAAGTGGTCATAGCGTCATAGCGAAAATTAGCGTCCTAATGTGCAATTACTGTGCCGAACGTAAATACGTTTAAACAGTGAAACAATCGAAAAACACTTTTTCACTTCAGTCTCATTAGATGAATAATTGTGTACTGTATACGTGCTAATGATAATATAAATAAATAAAACAACACGTTATGCGACAGAATAACTTTTCTCACTCTCTCTCAATCGCTCTCTCCCTTTTCTTCGACGAGAACGCTGCCTGCACCTCTTCGTGACGCTAAGATTATTATTATTGCGTTTAATCCGTAAGAACTTTACCCTCACGCGCCTAAAGAAGTTTCACTTCAAAAATATAGCTTTCGTTTGATCCGTATATTTGTATATGTAATTAGTATCGTATATATCACATATATCAATAATAACATTACATTAAATATTAATGTGTTCGTATTTGTATTCAGGCGTGTGCATCCCCCTGGCGTGGGTGTGCGACTCGGCCGTGGACTGCGAGGACGGAGCCGACGAGCGCGCGTGCGCTCACGCGTCCGCTCCGATCGCTCCCGCGCGGTGCGACAGGGACGGCACGCCCTGCAGGGACGGCGTCGGGTGCGTCGCCCTCGCCAAGGTGTGCGACGGCGTCTTCGACTGCGCCGACGAGAGCGACGAGAGCTTTTGCGTTCGGGTGAGGGTCAAGTCCGCACGGGGACGCGTCTCGCGGCGTCTCGGCGTTCGAATTACAATTGCGACGTCTTTCAGAGTCTCCCGCGACCCGGAAACTGCTCGGACAAGTTCATCGCGTGCGACGACGGCACGAAGTGCCTCTGGCCCTCGATGCTGTGCAATGGAAGGAGGGATTGCTACGACGGAAGCGACGAGAGCAATTGCTCCAGCGGCGACTCGCATCCGTCTCCGGTGACTGGGCCTCCGAGTCGGTCGTTCGAATTAGTCCGCTTAGCTTTGCCGGAATTTATGACGTGACGCGTCGCTTTCAGCGGCTGAGCATCGGCGTGGACCAGTCGACCATCAACTCCACGAGCTTCCTGATCTCCTGTTGGATGGCCCAGCAGAAACTGGTGATGTACAACTTCCTGCCCTCAATCGCCAAGGTGTCGGACGACGTCTGGACGAACATGACGTGGATTAACGATAGCGTGTATAGGTGAGTCGGAGTCCACTTCGGAGGAAGGTCGGTCTTTCGGACGCGTTCTAAACCTCCGGTTTCCTCGTAGGTTTACGAACTTGGAGCCCTTCACGAATTACAACGTGACGTTCTACATCCGGGATAGCAAGTCCGACGAGATCTACGCGTCGCACAAATACGTGAACACGAGCACCGGAGAAGGAGGTATTTGGCTCTCCTCGCTTCGTTCGTCGCGTTCGCCTCTTAGAGGATCGCACGTCATTCGGGTGTCCGCTTTCAGAACCGTCCCCGCCCAGACGCCTCACCGTCCGCCAGATGATCGGGAGCCGCGTGAGCCTCCTGTGGGACCCGCCCTCGGCCCCGCGGGGTGTCATCACGCACTACACGGTGTACTTCGTGCCCCCGTTGCCGCCCATGGAGAAGGTGGTCCCGGCCGGAGACCGGAACGCCACGGTCACCTACACCCTCGACGCCTACTTCAAGCCGAACACCAACTACTCCTTCTGGGTGAGTCGCGGTTCGGCTCACGCCGGAGAGCGTTTCCGAGAGCACCGTCACCGATTCGATTTCCTTCCCGACAGGTGACGGCCTCCAACCGAGCGTTCGCGTCCAACTCAACGGACATCGCGTACCTGTCGTTCGACGACGTCGGAGACGTGGACGAGATCGTCAACGTCAGCCTGGCCCGGATCAACGACACGGCGGTGTCTCTGCGGTGGCACAGGCTGAGGGGCGTCGAGGGCTACGTGGTCGTCACGAGGCTGCCCCCCAACTACGCCCGCCCGGAACCTCTCAGGACCGATTCCGACAACGTCACGCGTGAGTCGACGTCGCGACGCTTTAACCGATTCCGTCCTCGAGCGAAGGGAGGGACTAGAGTGTAATATTAAAATGACGGGCGTCTTCCAGTGGCCGACCTGCCCCCGGGCGTCGACATCTACGTGGACATAAAGGCGTACAAGGACGACGTCGTCGGCCGACCCTTCACCGTCCCCGTCAAGACCGGGGGGGAACCGGACGAAACTCTAAACGTGACCGCGACGCTCCTCCGCGAGAGGGGCACCTCGGTGCGGCTGTCTTGGAGTCCGCCCTCCCGGGAGAGGTACGGGGACAGGGAGCCGGAGTACGAGGTCCACTACACGGACATCGCCAACTTCAAGGTCACGTTCGGCGAAATCTCCAACGGTGCGTTGCGACCTCGCGATCGGCTCCTTTCGGGCGAGCGTCTCTAGAGTGATCCGCTGGCGCGTTTCAGACACGAAGGTGATGACGAGGAACACGGGCATCGTGATCGACGGCCTGAACGCGTGCGAGACCTACGTGTTCACGGCGGGTCTTCGGGGCGGCCCCCTGGCGCCCGTCCTGGGCGTCATCACCGGGGATGACGACAGGCGAGTGTGAACGTCGACGAATAGATCGCCGACTCCCGCTTCTCCGGACGATCCTTCGAATGACGTCAAACGAAATGTTTTCAGAGCGCCAATCAAGGACCTGAAGTTTGCGTACGACGAGAAGAAATCGCACTTGAAGATCGCGTGGAGGGCGACCTGTGACGTCATCAGGAATCCCGTCGCCTACAGGGTGAGTTTTAAAATTTTAACCGTTTCGTTAAAGAGCGCCTCCGCTCCGCCCGCTTTGATGCTCGAGCGGAGTTTTTTTTTATATTTGCTAGCAAAAATTATATTATCTCTAGCCATTGTTAGTAATAAACAAATCGACAGCGGCAAAATGAATCATGGCTATCATCAGTTCAGTTTACTGCGTATACTACGTGGTTCGATTTGAAATTTGATTTTATTTAATAATTGCGTATTATATATTAGTACTATTGGAATTTTGGGCTTTTATTTTGCTCGTGGTAATTAGAATATCGTCACCACGGAGCCAGGATTGACCGGTGAAAGAAACGTGTGCTCAAATTATTATTATTATTAAAGCTTTATTAATTAATCCATACAACTAGTGGTTAGTTTACATTCCTTAATATTAGTATTAGTTGTTTAAAAAAAAAATCTTTTTAGTTACAAGAATTTTTTAGTTGTCTAGTTTTTGTATGGCCCCTTTTAGGGTAAAAGCCTCCTCCATAATTTTCCATTTCTCTTTGTCTTGTGCAACATTCATCCAATTTTTCCCCGCTAGTTCTATAATGTCATCTGTGCATCTTTTTCGTCCTATACATCTCTTTCCAGTAGATCCATCTTTTATCCCGCGCTCTAGCGTTATGACCCTCCCATTTCCATTTAAGCCTTAGAGGGTGTATAAGTGCATCCGTTTGACTTGCGTATGTCAGACAAGGTGGAATATTTGAATCCATTATTATCTTCTTGTGTTGTAGACTGTAGTTTCCTTTCAGAATTTCCTTGTGGCTCCAGAACTTCTTCCAAGTCGCATTTATTCTTCTATCAACTTCGTTTCCGCTGCTGTTTTTGTCGAAAGATACTTGTTTTCCTAAATATACATAGTTGTCAACATATTCTATAGGTTTATTGTTTACTCTTATTGGCTGGCACATACTATTGGATAGGATTCTTGTTTTTGTAGTGTTCATGTTTAGCCCGACTTTTTGACATTCCCCGTCTACTGTTTGAAGCATTTTTTTCTAATTTTGTGGCGGTCTCACTGAAGACGGCTATGTCGTCTGCGAATCTAAGGTGAGTTAGATGTTTGTTTCTTATCCAGAGACCGTTATTGTTCCATTCTTTACCTTCGAATACATTTTCGAGGACTGCTATAAATAGTTTTGGGGAAAGTGGGTCACCCTGTCTTACGTCTCTTTCAATACGAATTTCTCGACCTTTGTTTTCTAGCTTTATTTTACCAACACTATTGCTGTATATGTTCTGTAATATATTTATATATTTTCATTTACTTTATTATTTTTTAGCGCTTTCCAAATGGATGTATGCCTTATACTGTCGAACGCTTTCGAATTTTCGAATAGTTGGTTTGGTTTGGTTATACCAATAGTTTGGTTATGGTCTATAGGTTGTTATTGTCTCTACTGGTTGGTTATTGTCAATTTTTGTTGATATTTTGCTCAGTATTATTAAGAAAAACAATTTATATGTTACAGATAACAAGCCGATTAAGCAAGATTTTCTGTTTTTTCTGGATTCTGAAAAATCCTACTCCATGAAGTCCTAACGTTTCGCCAATGTAGCATAGGATCTAATCTTCATATTCTTCAAGACTACAACCCATCCTCCTTACTTCGTCTAACCCTATAACATCCCAATAGATTTTTCTCGGTGCATAGTTAAATTCTAATTGTCTTGTTTTGGATGATAGAGATCTTACGTTGAAAGTTAAGTTACATAGTTTTAATTTTTGTAACGTGGAGCGCCTTTTTTACTCTTATTGTTGTCCTCTTCTTCATTTGTGTTATGTAATGGATGGTCGCTTTCCCCACGGGGACCAGCCAGATTGGGGAGTATTTTGTTTTTGTGTATATTCTCGGTTTTCCGGTAATCTGAGTTTTGTTATCTTTTTTAGTTGCTAGATTGTCCAAGTCCTGACGTTGAATTTGCTCTGGAGCGAAATATATAGCAGATTTGGATTGTGATCGTTTCCTTTTAGAGTCTGTCGATTCTTTCTGCTTTACTATCTTATCAGCTTATCATACCTTATAAAGGCGATTTTCCCATTTATCTCTTCCTGTTCTTTCTTTTTAAGATGACATCTTTAGGATACTCTTCCGTTGCATATACATTTGGAGGAAAGTTTTACTATTTTTTAAAAGTTTGTTTTTACGCCATGTTAAAGAAAGAGTAATCAGGATCGGTCTTATTTTGTTACCAATTTTCTTGCCAAGTCTTCTTAGGTTACTAATCTCCCAATGATCCCACTGTGGAACACCTTCGCATCTTCGTGCTGTTTCGTTTAATACATCTATTGCGTTTTTCCAGAGTTCAGCTGTGTTTTTTTTCCGTTTCCGGAATGCCATGTAGTATTACATTGTTCTTTTTTGCTTCTATTTTCAAGTTTTGCACGCGGGTTTGAAAGCTTTTCACTTCTTCTTTTGGTTTCTGATTTTCGGCTATAAGAGGACTAAGTTTTTCGTCAATTTTTCAGCCAGTTCTTCATTTTGTTCTTTAAAAGGTGGTTTCATTTCCTCCATTTTTTCTAAAAGAATTTTCAATTGGGACTCCATTTTGGGTATTTGTTGAAAGTACTTAATATACTTAAATGCTTAGTACGATATTTAATATTTCAGGTGGAACTGCCATCTTGTAACGAATGGATGTACTAACCATTAATGATGACTTTTTTTCTTATAGTGCTTTTGCCATTTATTATTTATACGATTTTCTTTAGTATACGAATTATAAAGAATTCCGAAATTGTACAGTAAAAATGCTCCTTCAACAATGTGACAGGACAAAATGTCACTGCAATAAATGCTCTTTACAGTAATTTACGTATTTACCTCGACTGTATGCGATATTTTGTTTAAGCAACACGGTCGTAGATCCAAAATAACCACGTGCAAAATCTGCCAATCTGTATTCTCAGTTTTATTGTTCACAATTGTTTGTCACCAACACAATAATACTTTTGAAAAAGTCGATTTTTTGTATTTACTCCGTTATCCACAAAGTAACTATCTTTTCCAGAGATCGATAGTACTTATTACTTTTTATAGGATGTTTTTAAGATTTACTATATTAAATTCATAATTTTTTGAGGACTCGATGTTATCGTTACGACTACCCGCAATGTGTGCTCAAATTGGGGAGATTATTTCAGTTTTTAATTTGAGTCAACCGTTGTAATTATAAAGAAAGATCAATACTTATTCATTCTTTTAATCCAAGCATCGCACACTTAGAGATCTACGTTAAGGGATTTCGGTCACAGCCCGCTCTCGATCGATTTTCAGCTGGAGATAACGGAGAAGACTCGCGGCCTCACGAGCCGTTACCAATTGGAACCCAGCCTCGACGTGGCGTTGTCTCACACGATGGTGGGGGTGCCTCGCGGCGGAAGATACCACATCTGCATACGGGTGAGGGAAACGCGATATTCCGTGTTCCTCGTTTATCACTTTTCATTTATGGCATTTAGAATAAACGAGTCTCTCCGCTCAGACGGCGGCGAAGGGCTCCCGCGCCTCGTGCGCGGAGACCCGCAGCGGGGAGCTGCCTCCTCCTCGCCGGGTGCTGGCCTGGCTCTCGCCCAACGGCCACGTCATGATGTCCTGGGACCATCCCGAGCGCGACGACGCCCTCAAGTACGTTTTTAAATTGTAAAGGCGTCATCGTCCTCGCGAGCGTTCGTGACGGTCGAGTCCTTTCTTTCCAGACCGAAATACCAGGTCGTCGTGTCGAGCAGAGAGATTCCCGAGGACCTGCTCCGGCCGACCGCGGACATGTTGACGGCCGAGACCGAGTTCTCCCCCCTCCTCGTGACCGTCCCCGGCGGGACCGTCGGGCCGCTGTACGCGGGCGTCCGCACGCTCGTCGACGGGTACTACAGCGACTTCAGCGAGGTGCAGACCATCGAAATGACGGGTGAGCGTTTCATCGCTGACTTTTCACCGAAATCATCATCATGTCAGAATATCAGAGTTAAGCTTTTCTTCTCGTTCCCGGCCCCTCAGGCGCCGAGGCCGAGGAGCTCTCGAGCGCCACGGGCGCCGTGTGGTGGGGCGTGGGCGGGGCCTGCGCGGCGGCTCTGGCCCTGGGCGGGGCTCTGCTGCACGTGCTCCTCCGCAACCGGAGGCTCAACCGGTCCTTCCTGCGCCTCGCCGCCACGCCCCGCTACGACAGCCGCCGGGGGCAGGCCACCATCGACCACGGTCAGTTTACTTCGAGGGCAAAAATGTCTCGACGCGGGTTTGCGAGGGAAGGGAAGTAATTATTATTATTATTGTCGCAGAAGACGACGACGTGCCGCCCATCCACGGATTCTCCGACGACGAGCCTCTGGTGATCGCGTGAGCGGGTGGTTTTGTGATCTCGTGGAGCCGAGAAATTGGCAGACTGGAAATTATGTTTTACGTTTAATGACATTTCTTTCTAAATTTTGTAGTGATTTTTTAATTCATCGATAAGTTGGTCTCCACTTGTGTAATGTAAATATCGGTTACGCCTCGGTGGCCGTCGTGATCGAAAGGAATGAACGGTCGCCGGTCCTTCGCCTCCCCGGACGACCACAGTCGCGTCAAAGTATTATAATTTAATTAGTTTTAATCTAATCGTCGGGCGATCCCCCTCTCTCCTAGAGGAGTTTAGTACAATTACGGTAAACGAGGGCTGTAAACTAGAAGATTTTACGTTTAATTAATCCCCAACTCAAGTTCGACACCAAAGATTTCGCGAACCTTAGAATTATTGTAGATAATATATTTTCGGTGGACTCGCATCACGCGTTCGCCAGATATCTGAGCGGAAGCTCCGATGTCGACTCTTCGATTCCTTCGTAGTTTTAGTTCCCGCGATGCCTCTAGCCTTATGATTTCATTAGTTCGAACGTTGCTCCGATGGCTAAATTCGTATCGTAAGGTTTATATTGATGTAGAAGTCGCTCGTGAAGAAACATGTTTCGAAGGTTCCAATAAATCTTCTTAAATCTATTTGCGTTTATTATTTTGTATCCCAAAAAAAAAAATTAGTCCAGGACGTCTCGAACCGCCGCAGCCGCCCATTCCCGGTCGGTTGCCGCGAGGACGAGCCCGTCTCGCCAGACGGCCACTCCGACTACGGATTGACGGTCTCCGCTCCTACACAACAGGGCTCCTCCGACGCCGGTCTGTAATTTCGAAAAAATGTCAATCGATGCCGAATACTTACCCGACAATCGGACGAATGAATCGTTCGCAGACAACTTAAACCAGCAATTAAATCACGAAGAAAGCGGAAATGAGTCTGCCCCGCGACCCATTGGGGTTTTACAGCACTCGAGACAACCATATTACCACAGATCCTGGTGTCTTCACCGAGGCACAGAAGGCGTCAGTCGGTTGCTTCACGTCGAGTTTGTTCAGACGCGCGTTACACACTTTCGGCGAGAGAATTGACGCTCGCTGCCAACGCGGCCTCTGTCGAATGGCTAAAACGATTGTTGATTTATTAACTAAAGAGTGTTGGTAAATTTAAAAAAAACTGTCGAATCATAAAAGATTATTGATCTATAAAGTTTAACCGCCAGTTCAGGTGGAACCGTTTGTTGTTGTTACTTGTAAATCCAAAACGTTCCATAGGTCGCTGGTTCAAATCCGGCTCGAAGGACCACAAAGATGTATGGGCTGAGACGAAACCCACACAGACTTTGATTTGAATGATAAAATATTTGTAGATAATTGATATATGATAACGATGCGCCTACACCGAGCGCTCGAGCCGAACTCCTCATTGAAACCTTATAAAATGCAATAGTTGCGTAAACTGCTGACGCAGCACTCAATGTACGGTGCTAACCCGTACACCCAGTTTAGCGGATTGAAAATCATTGAACCGGTGTAAGCTTAATAGCACAATATTATAACTTTAATATGAAATAGACAATATGTTTATAAAGCTTTAACTTGAATTACATTTGATTTCATTTCTTTAATTCTTGCAACAATTAAAAAACGTGCCTCTGTTCGCGCCAATTGAAGTTAGCATTTTTATAGATTTTATATAGTTTATGATGAATACGTTAAGTAATCTTCAAACCTTCATCGTAGCTGCCCCAACCTACAAAGTAGCACTCGTCGCCGAGGTAAGGATCTGACATGCAAGCGGGTTGTACGAGGCTTCCCAAGATCAACGATCGAGTCCAATGCTAAAAATATCAAAATATTTAGTGGCATGAACTACGTTTATTATTCTGCAATTTTTTCCACAAAAAAATATCTGGTTTGGCGATTGGATAGATATGTCGTTTAAATATTATTGAAACCATAAAACCAAATAACTTTAGAGGCCTTGTCGTTACTGATATCAATGCCTGCAAAGCCGAAGCCTCGTCTGTCCTAGACTTTTAACTAGTGTTGGAATGATTTAATGTTTAAAGAACTTTATTTCTCATACACGTCGCTATCAGCCGTCCCAATTTCAGTCTCATTCTGATATGTTTGTTTAATGCCCTTTTGAATTTGTTAAATTCAAAGGATTTAAAACATGATACGTACTAAAACAGCTAAATTATGATTTAGTTGGCCAGGTTTATACTGCGGGTGAGTGATTACAGTCGTTACGCGATGTTGAGATGGAGCATTTTCGTCAGCCAGGTCAAATATACCAGCTATTATACTTATTTCTCCTGCTGATGTTCTGTAAAAGATTATTGGTTCAATTAACAAAACTATTTAACTTAAATTCAAAATCATTTTTCATAGGTGTACACTTATGAACGTCAAAAAAGAAAAACATTAAATGCTTCTTATTTCACAATTTCTGCCAGTTCTCAAATCAAGGGAAGAGAAGAACTGGCAATAAACTCTCCACCACTTTTTGTTTTTTAAATTGTTTAGCCTACTACTTATATTTATTATTTTGTTACGACTTTCATAATTCTAAAGACACAAGTTAAATAGTTTGTCTAATTTCCTTCTATCTCTTTCCTTTATAAATAAAAAAACAGAAACGTACCCATGTACACAATCTGCGGCTGTGACGGCAGCGCGCGGGTGTACCAAAGTTGCATAACACAGGATGCTTTGGCGGCTCCTTGTTAATACGACCAAGGCCACCCAAGGAGTTGAACCTTTACCGACTTCACCCAGCTCTTCTTCTAAAAAATATGTTTCACTGCATTGTATACTATAGCCACAACCAGAAACTCTACTCAAGCTGTACAGCATAGCGAAACAGTAAAGTAAGTAGGTTTGGCGAGGTACAATATGCTGGTATTATCAAGAGTAAAGCAACTTTAAAGAACGAGCAACGCGCTTACCTACGTAAAATCTTATAAAACTTGGTTATGACGCTTCTTTGTTTCGTTCCATATTTTGGCAAAATAAATTTTTTTACGTACCGCTATCATAAACATTGTTCGAACTTTTTCCACATTTCCTATAAACTTGTTCATCTAAGTCAACATACTCCTCATAGTCTACCGTTAAACTAGGTGCAGCTTTATATGGTTTTATTTCCATCGATTTATCATTGTGAAATTCACTCTGAGTCGTTTTGCGTACAAATCGATTTTTATTCGGTACTAAGTTAAGTAATTTGAAACCATGTAAAACTTGAAAGTCTGGCTTTGATCTAAAACTGATGACACTGCTCCCAGAATCCTCTCCGACAGGAGTCATTTTGTACGGTTTTAGTCTACTTTCAGATATTGCCATTGGACGTCCTAAAGATATTAAATTCAATAAATTACTTTATACTTGAAAATATATATTTAAAAATAAAATTATTATTATTATTCAGAACGGCGTATGGACTTATAAATAAATTAATGTAAAAGCAATTGATTTTTATAAATTTCCAAAATTTAAATTATTATTTAAAATAACCATCTCACCAAGTCTTGGATCTATTGTAGAATAGCCGAAAGAATCTTCGCCTTCTTCACTAACTTCATCTGAGTCGCTAAAAAAATATCCACCAGTAGGTTTGATAAGAGTCCATCCCTTATTATGATCAGAGCCTATTAACCCACCTGGTTGTGGTATTTCATCTGCGTACTCTTGGTTACTATAATCCAAGTTTGAGTCACTGTTTTGGGCGCTGATGCTTTCTGGAGATAAAGGTTTTCTAAATTTTGAATTCTTTACATTCCAATATGGATCAAAATTATCTTCCGGAGTAACTATTCGCTGTGTTATTATCGCCGGGGATGTAGTTGTCGACATGATTGCTTCTGAAGATTGTAACTGATATTTACGCTTCAATAAAGCATTTCTTTGCCTTATAGCTGGGTTTTCACGTTCGTTGTTATCAGACCTCCGGAATCGCCTGTGATGCTTCGTGGAATCAGGGAAATATATTTCTGATTTATCGTATGTTTTTAAGGGCATTATACAACAAACTATTAACTGGTTATGTATGTACTGACCTGAAACTGGCCTGAAAGAATTAAAGATGTTTGTCATGTATAAAAATGAAGCTAAAACATGATAAATATAAAATAAACTACATGACTTAATTATTACTTACCAACCATTAAAAGAATATGGAATACCATGACTGTTCCTACAATTTATTGCTTTAATGAATGTGCAAATACTTTCACTATCCTGTATTTTATTCACGGCTCTGGTTAGAATGGACTTCGGTATATTTATGGCGTCACTGACACTTTCTTGTAATTTTACTTCATGGCTTTTATTCTTAACATTATTATTTACTAAATCATTATCATCCGGAAATACGAAGTTGAAGACGTCTTCAATTTCTGGGGTAGTACTACTAGCAGTAAATGATACAAAAGAACTGTCATTTTTAGGACGGTCACTTTCTGTATCGATTAGTTTATCCTTATTCAAACTGTCTTCATGATTTGGCATTCCCAGGGCAGATTTATCTTTGAAATAAATAGAGGATGAGTTGTCATTCTCACTGCCTTTCAAATTACTGCCACTCTCGTCTTTGCCTGTATCGATATGATCTCGAAAAACAACTTTAACGCTCTCATCCGTTTCGAAATCACTAATGTCTTCGATCCTTGGTTGTGGTGGCGCTATATTCTGCAATTGGGCCACCTTTTCATGCAACCACCAGAACTCACCATTTATTTGTGATGAAACTATGTGGCAATATAAAAGTGAAATTAATAATTTTGTGAACATTGTTTCGGCTGTCGCGGCTTCGATAGGAATCTGCACTATTCAACGGCGTAGCGCGTTCAAATGTTAAAAGTGCAGGATGTTGCGTGTGCACATCTATTATCGGGTAATTTTCAATTGTCAAGTCGATTCGATTCATATGCGACAATTATGATTAATGCGTGCTACTCAAACGCAGTTTGCGGATAATTTGCGTTCAAATATTTAACAATATTGGGGCATGACTAATGTACAGTTGCAATGTATAATTGTGTTAATATATTTAAAAAATTACAACAACTAACTAATCTGTTGTATTGCGTGACAAACTTATATCCTAAAATCAAAGAACAGGATCTGTCAAACGTTATTTGTTATAAGGAATTCGATATCTCAATTTTCTATTTATTTTCTGTACCTTACATGACATTTACAGAAACGGCCTTCTTTCATAATGGTATTATCGCAAAAAAAATATATTTACGAATCATTTTGTACACGATTGTACAGTAATATTAAGTTATTATTGACAAATTCAAATTAATTAAAGTTTAAATACCGAGATAAACATGAAGCATGACCTACATACTCTACATAGAAATGAGGTCTTGCGTTGCATAATTACGATTCACAATAATTGGGATTTTTATTGTTACGTTCTTAGTGCTTGTTTGCCATTTTCCTTGTTTATTTATGACCTAATATGATTCCATACCTCTCTTATTATTATTTTATTGTGATTACTAAGTGACGATGTTTATGATGCATTGTTGTTCACTAACACTCGTTTAATAATACTGTGTTTGAGAACTGAAACACGGTCATCTATCGAATATTAAAAAAGCAAATCGTCCGTGTTAAAAAGATATGGATAACAAAAAATACGTCTTTTTTTCAGCGAAATTATCGTTTTATAAGAGAAAATTAATAAATTTGTAAATAAAAAATAAATAGGAAATCTATATTTAGAATAAGGTTAGGGTTTGGATAACATAACATTTACTATCAAATTTATTTTGAAAAATATAAGCAAAACAACGCGTATAACAAGCGAAGAGAGTAAATTAAATTTTCTTAAACTTAACATTATTTCCCGTTCGTATGTTCGGAAAATCAGTTCCGCTCGACCGAAGATTTGTTGGTTTGATCTCTCGCTCAGCGGAAAAGCTTGAAAAGTTGGGGAAAGAGAATATTTTATTTAAGAAACATATCACCTTTGAGGCAGGTTTATATCCCTATAGACTAAACCTAGATCTAAGCTTTTGGCTTTTAAAGTTCGTACGGTATACGATAGGCAATACGATATATATACGTATATATATATACGATAATTAGGCGCATGTATGACCTGCAATTTGGGGTCTAGGTTATTCTAAGTTATATTTCTATAACAGAATCTTTAGCGGTTTGATTTCTACTACTACATACTATGTATACAACGTCAGCGCCATATAAAGCAAAAATTAATCTATCCATCCATATAGTACTATTGAAACCGATGAAGTTCAGTAAACCAATCGTGAACATCGTGGTAGCCCGACATCCTATAAACACGGCAATATTTCACGCATAGTTATAGATTTAAGACATGAAGTCGAGTACAGTACGAGCATATTTTAAATAAAAATATCTTAAGAACAGGTGGAACAAAGGAGCGAGGTCCGAACGACCTCAGCGTTGAGATCACGCCGAAGTAAAACGATAAAAATATAGTTTATTACAAAATTTCCGTGGCGGCATGAACGTACAGAAAAGTTATCTTTAAAGTAAGTGTAAACTGCATCGCAAAATATCTTTATACGCGTCGTTTGTAGTAAAAGTTTACGAAATGTTTATCGCAAATCTCGGTACTTTTTTAACTTGTTCAATCCTGTAGTTTGTACGGACCTCCATTAAAAATGAACATTCTTCGGAGTAAGCTTCCCAGAATGTTAAGCAGAGTATGTTGGCGGGAAACCGCACAGCACCTCCACGCTTTTCAGCTAAAGAGATTTGCTAAAACGCTTTTGTCCACCACCTAAAATAAACCTTACTTCAGACAAATAGGAGCTATTTTATGTTATCCTGCCACGATGTTCGGTCAAATCTAAACGATTCACAAGCATATTTTTATGTCTGTTTCGGGTTTGTATTGCGCCTGCAGTGAATTCAAAGCTGGCTCTGAAATATGCAAGCGATCTCACGCTCGTATAGTTTTATTTAATTCGAGTACGGAATATGAATGTTCATGAAGTTTTAACGCATACTCTGAACGGACAGACTATGAATACGTAATGGGGTAAACAAAAAAATATGTGTATTATACTGATTTTGATAATTATATACTTATAAGTAAATCACACTAAAACTGCTTGTACTGTATAAATTAGTGTGTATATGTAGTTATTATTTTGACATTACAGAAATTAATGTTTAATATTGGTATGGTACATCATTAATAGTTCTAGTGAAATAGATTAAGTTATACCGCTAGGAATGTTTAATATTTCAGTTATTGAACATAAATTGAAAATGAAGGTTGTTTTGTGGCAATAGAGAGGTTGTGTCCTTTCAGATTCGTTACTGTGAATGGGTAATTCTCAATGACGTGTCTAATTTACACGTAAATAATAAATACTATGGTTCGATATGTTATATTTTGTAACATCGATTATCTTTGTCATAACTGTATCGTGGGCATTAAATTACATCCTAGTAATACATATATTTAGAGGTCAAGTAATGAAATCTTTTGGTCCTACAAAATCACTATTAAACGGAGTTTACGGCCGAGTGCATCAGAACCACACTAACTGTAACTACTGCCCTCTAGGGTCTATTTCGGCTGAAATAGAGTACAACTACCCAACTTCCCTTAATTAAGCTTTAAAGTAACTGATATTTATGTCTTATAGTAATTTGCTTGTGAGTTACTAATGTTGTAAGCGTAGATTATGGTATTAAACTTAAGTTTCGTCCAGACCAGAAGTTTGGTAACTAGTTAACATTGAACATATTTCTTATTGTGAAAACTGGAAGACGATGATCTCGAGAATATTAGTGACATTAAATAAGAAATCCTCAACTACATACTATGTCTGACATCAATTAAATTACTTTTTCAAGATATTTATCTTAGAGATATAATAATTTTTAATTACCAAAATGGCAACTGTTTTCAAAACAACGTACAGTAAACGTTGTATAATAAACTCCTTATTAAAACGATAACTTGTGAAGACTTTTTCATGAATATTAAACGATATATTCGAGTTGACGTTGGATATGAAAAAATATAAAGATAATAAACTTTAATGTACAAATAACGAGTTGATAAGTTTGTTGCTAAATAAAATGCAAAGAAAAAATATTACAGCGTAGGTGTAGGCAACCCTGCATAGTGCAGTGCAATATAGTACTATTGGAACCGATTGACTAACAAAAGACACACCTACAAAAATGTTCCGGCAGTCCGCGGTAAATAGTTAATTACTAACCGCCAAGCGCACCGGAGTTCTGTGTAAATCCTACTAAAATCTGTATTACTCAGCCGCTCAAGCTTGTGACTCATTTTAAGTTATAAACGATATCTTTGATGCTTTCGTTGTCATCATCATTATACATTACTGCAATTATCTCGTCATAACACCTTCCACAAGTAATGCAGAAATTCGATGTAACGGAATCGCTAAATAGGCTTTATTGCCTAATATAATATATTATAATAGCCTACACTATTATGTGTACTTGCCCGAAAATAAACAGAAAAACATTATCCTACAATTAATTAAAATTACTCAAAGGCTCTTCTAATTTAGTTCAAAATTGTAAAATCGAGTTTGTATACACGGGATAATGGATTTGGGAAAGCAACTGATTAATTGAAAAAAAAAAGTGATTTTAGGCCTATATTGGAATACATTAATCTTAAACCTTTGCCTTATATGATTTCTAGGGGTATAAAGTTAAACATATAAACATATAAAAATAAGAGCATATGTAAATCAAGATTTATTTATTGCTTGTTGTACTTATTGTCAAGGCAAATCATATATATTTGTGTGATTTCCTTATTAAATGTCAATATGTATGTTCCACATTCACAATTAATTTAAATGTCTTTGTAGGGTACATAATATACATTATTATATCTGTGTACTAATGCTTCTCTATAAAGAAGCTAAATGGAATACATGGCACAGTCACAGTTTACGTTTAAGAACACTCGAAGCGACAGAAACAAAATAGTTAACTGCGAAGTGTAAAAATAACGGACACAGCAGGATTATGTAAACAGGTCTGCCGTAACTGGCAGTTAGCCACTCTTTAGTGCATAGCTTTGTTTATCAACCACCTCCACACCGAATATTGACTAGCTGAAGAATTTCGCTGAAAATGCAGCTAAAAATTTATCCTTACTACTAGAGTTTTATTTCGCTACTTATTCGGTAATATTTTTTATATAACAATGCAATCAATGCTGACTCCTTGGCACGTGGTATATTGCCTTGTTGGGTGTTAATCCTTATGATATTTCTCTTCAACGAGCGAGCGAGTTTTAATTGCGCAAATAGAAAGAAAAGTCCATTGGTTCAGATTGCGACTCGAACGCAGGGTGAGAGGGGACAGTCGAGCCACTAGGCCAACACTGCTTATAAATACTACATATTATATACTTTATATTTCTCTCTTTCGGTGTCTTACTTATTGATATTTGAAATCAACTGCAGATTTTACTTGATTTGGGGATAAATCTGATACATTTCTGTGTTTCTCTCTGTCATTTTCAGTTATTATTTTTCGAGTCCAAAGACATGCCAACGTTCACCACGACATTTATCTTCACTAGACCAGACTTAAATACGCTTATCCAAGTCTACTTGTGCACAGTGGAAGTTTGAACGCAGAACCTTGTGTTTGCGTGTGCCAACCTAACCACTAGCCTATCACTGCTTATACCTCTGAGGCCCCGGTAGAGGCCTCTTTGATTTATTTCTATGAGAAGCAGAGTGTCTGAACTATGTCGCACATACCCCTGTTTTATTCAGTGCGGGGGATGAGTAAACGTATATCTTTATATATATAACCTTGGTATAAAAAAGGCCATCACTGCTCTGACTAAAATGTTTATACAAAAAAAAACCATCAAAATACTTACTCTCTAAATTCGAAACGTATGTAATAGTTTCAAAGTCTAAACTATTTAGCACATATATCATTTTCTTAGACGACAACTTTCACGCTCTATAAATTTTGAGAGATATAAGAAAAAGCGTTGTTCACCGAATCGCATATAAGGGACGAATTATTATTATTTGATTTATTTCATATCTTCAAGCCAGTGGGATTCCATGAAAACGCTTCCAACGCCTGCCGTTCGCGATAACGTGGTGAATATAATTGTTACTTTTATGTTATAATAACAATAATGGAGTGGCGTAACAACCCTTTGTTGGGTTTGACCTCATTTTTTTCATCGGTTTAATTGATAGTTTTGTATCAATGTTTTGTGATTTTTCATTATATAAGAATTATGAATGGAATGATAAAAAACCACTCAGTTGTTTGCAGTGCACAATTATGGTTCAAACGAACGCTATTAGGATTGACATTAGTATGCGTAACATCAAGACTATAACTCCAACTTCATTAATCATTATGTATTTATTAATCTTTATTGATATTTAATCTATATGTAGCATAACGGTAAACTAAATCGTCTTCATAGTTAAGAGTTAAGTACACATAGCTCTATCGGGTTCGACTCCCTATATAATATATTCTTTGGGGTTTCTAGGAACTCGTACTCATCTCAAATAGATTGTCAATGAAATATATACATTTACCGATCTCAAATTTATACAATTCCTTGTCACAAATATGCTTTTACGTCTATCATTAGTACAAATTCAGTCTGGTAATTTTCATGATATACGTATGCATGATTAATTTTAGTTTGAGTTTAGATTTGAGCTGATATTGCCGTTATATGACCAAAAAGTTACATTTATATCACTACAATAATGAATCCGAGCACAATATTACTTTAGGGGTACCATAAAAGTGTATAAAGGGATTGTAACTCCGTGGTCCCGACTTGTCCCACGGGCCCGTAATGTATGGACACGAAAGAGCCAGGATGTGATATATGGAAAGCCTACAGATGTCTTTTAATTTAGGGTGTTAGTATTGTTCGCACTTACTTTTAATACTGTAAGTAATATAAAGTTATTCAGGGGTGTATGTATGGATCACAATTATATCAAGAGAATGATAGATAATTATACGAAATAACAATAATAATATTGTTTTTATTAATTTATCTCTTTTGATCACATTCTAAATACTCTGTGACAGAAATAGAGGATTTTATATTATATATACATGTTTAAACGAATACGGGGTAGTTTCATGATTATGTTTGTGAATGCATAAACTAAGGAGACCAAGTTCCACCTATACCAAGTAGGGGAAAATTCCATACATTACGCGATGTTTATAATAGTTATAGCCTGTAGGCAACTGCATCAGAAAAGCAGAATACATGTATATTAATTATTCATTTGTTTCTTATTTACATGAAGTTTCAAACAAATAAAACGGGGCCGCTATATTTCTTTGTGGACGAGTTGAATGGCCCACCATTGCTGCTAGTTGATGTTAACAGCGACCAGGAAAATAAGTACTATAGAGAACAACTAACAACTTGCTCGTGAAACTTTTTATTTAATTTTCAGTTTTATGTAAATGTTTAATGGTATAACGGAAAATTCGTACAACGGGAACGATTGTTTTCCGGTATTCTGGATTTTCTGTATCACATGAAGTACTAAAACTACTGTCATCCATATGTGCATCATTTATGAAATGTATATGTTTTATTATAGGTTATTTTTCTTATATTTTAGTACAATTTCGGCATCGCGTTGTGGTGTACAATAAAATTTTCTCGTTTTTGAATAATTTATTGTTGTTGGAAAATGGAAAATACTCAAGTACCGTATGCTATGCAAAATAAGGGTTTCTCGGCATATTTTAATCGTATATGTGAATATTTTTAACATGTTTTGCCAATAAATTAGACTATATTTATTAAGAATGTAGGCTTGTTTAGATCCAACAAATATACTTTGTTCTGTGTAATTTCATTATTTCAATATGATTTTGTCCCATTCGGTGTCGAGACCCTTGGTCCGTGGAATCTTAGCGCTATAGGACGCTTTAAGGAAATAGGTAAATGGTTAGTCGAGATCACAAGAGACCGAAGAGCTGGCAGCGACCTCGGACAAAGAATTAGTCTAGGTATTCAAAAGGGGAATGCGGCAGTATATTCGGAAACTTGCCTAAAGGGTTTTCAGTTTAAGATTCAAAGAATGTTAGTTTTACGTTGCTTAAATAATGTAGTATTTAATAAAAGTTTAATTGTTACAGATGAATAAATTGTGATATATATGTTTTTATATAGATAAGTAATCTATTAGTTTTGTCTGCCTAATAATTTACAATAAGTATTTATGAATTATTTTTTATCTGTGAAAGGAAAAATTTGATACTAGAAATTGGTCGTACGGAAAAGAGGATTTTACAGATTTCTATTTATGGCTAAGACAATAGTGACTTAAAAGATCTTTTAGTAAGTTAATCGTACTTCCACGGCGAAAGTACACGCTGCAAGCTTTTGAATACTGAAAAACAAACAGGAAATGGAGGCTTAAAGCAATCTAAGTTTTAATCGTTGCTCTGCGAGGTTGTCTTAATTACTCCACTTATTTAAATATTACTGGTGAGCTCGTTAAAGTTAAATTACTAAACATAATTTCCCTTTTAGACCTCGATAAATTAGAAATACATGTTAATAAATCTAAATGCTAACGGTCGTTAAACTTTTAGGTGCTCTGTTTTCAACAAGTATTAGATTTTCTACTGAATGTTTTTCTAAAGGATACCAGATTTAGATAATTATTTAGAAAAGCCCTTTTTTGTTTGAGCGTGTAGTATATTATAATCAAAACTAACAATTTAATTAAAAAACTTATTTATTAATTTGAAACACCAATACACTTATAATGTATTGGTGTTTCAAATTAATAAGTCTGTCTGTCTGGCGTTTATCCTTATACTCAAATTTTAACAATTATTTGAAAAATAAACACGCATGGATGTGGAGTGATGTACCCGTCTCGCGGCGAGGTCGCGAAAAAGACAAATACAGCTGCTCGCTGTGAGTACATCAAAATGGCGGCGGTGTAGCGTGAAGTTAGGCATGAATCACTATTGACGAACTTCACTCTTGTGTTTTTCTGCTTACAATATTATATATTAGGCGCATTTAAAGGAATATTTATAGTAAAGTTTGTCATTGAAATGCCAATTTGCTGAAGTGGAACCTGCAATGTGTCTGTTTAATTAGTTGGTTATAGCTTCCAAGTATTGCCGTAAAAGGTCAGCTGAAATGCTATTACGATTCTGATATTATTCATAGTAGGGATAGTTGAAAATAATTATTATTTTTTGATCATAACTAGTGTATTCAATATTTGATTATAACAAGAAGCAAATTGGATACTCGATTAATTCAACAAAATAAACTAATATATGGTCCCAAACAAATATTAGTTTAGAGCTAAGGTTCCCGCAGTTTCAATACTATTCATTATTTTACCGAAATGTTATTCTATTTGGCGATATTTAAATTAAATTACATGATGCTGGTAAATTACTAGTAATTTTAGCAAAATCCCTAATAAGTTTAGTTAAACGCACACGGATAACAGTGGTTATACAATTTTCCTTTTTGATAAAGATATGGTGAAGATAGATTACCACGTCCTTACTCCTTAAACTACGAACAATTTATCTTCGTAATAAATAATTTTCGATGACGTTGTTTCTCTAATAAAATTGTCATTTATTATACGTAACATATTTTCTAAGACTGATGGCGTTTAGTACAATTTAGATTGCATTATAACAATTAATTGGTAATAGTGGTGTAGTGTAAAGATACTTCACCTGCGTGCGTAAAAGACAGTTTACACTTTGTGCCCGTGTGTGACTCATGTCTATTGACAGTATTATGACAGTAATAAGGTTACGTCATGAATAATGAAAATATTACATTTTTTATAAACATTTTGGTACAATGCCCAAATCAGATGCTAAATTTAGGTGCTGTTATGTAAATACAATATGCGGTCGAAGTTTACAACACGGTGTTATGTTTGTCGGAATAGCGACTGTGGTGAGTTCCGTATATCTTTCGTATGGTGTTAGGTTCTCAAATTTATTTTGTTTACAAAAATGTACAGAATAGCTTGGTAACAGTAACTTATAACATGAATAAAACCTTGAACCTCACAATATTTGCATATAAACATTTGCTAATTTTACTTTTGTATGTAATTTTTTAACAAACAACATACTAAGTTATCTAAGTTAATAAAAGCGCCTGGGACTTGTGATAGACAGGCTACTTCTTATTAATTTGCGATATTTGTTTTGATTTCATATTTTAAAAGAGTACCGAGAGTTTTTTACGCCTTCTTTTTCTCTCAGCCTATTCAAATTTAATGTCGTGGAATGAGTGATACTTGTATCTTATATTTTTTTTCAATCTCCTCAAATGCAGAGATACTACTTCGAGGTCGGAACTAATCATTTTGCCGTTTATGTTCACCTTGTAATCAGAATCCTTTCTGGAGGTTCTTCCAGTCTCCTCGTTTATCATTTTCCAAGTAGCCTTTATCTCATCAGAGCTGTTGTTTATTTGAAAACTTAAGTGTTTCACCTTAGCGATTCTACACCCTTGCCTAAAACATTTTGAGAATATCCTAACATGTGTTTTAAATTCTTCACTGCCATTATACTATTTTTCATTATACAATTTTAGCCTTTTCTAGTGTAGCTCCGGAGTTGCCCAGTCACAAAAGGTAGGTTTCTCAGAGACCAAAAAAGTCTTTGGAGTGAACACATTCTTAGAATTCCTCAATAAATTATTTAAAAAAATGTGTTATATACATTATTAGGGCATTGGTAGTGGTAAAAATGCGTAGTAGCAAAAATGGCATTTAAATATCAAATTCTTCCTATATCTGTCTAACCGTTATCCGTATGGAAAATGTGCATATTTTCTTTTTTGGAATTTTACTTTTAAGTGTTTGGGACTCAAACAATTGACCAGATGTTGTGATCAGATGTTACGTTTACAGAGGAGCTATATCGCTATAGATATTGTCAATACATGTTGCCGTGGTGGCTGTTATTCTAGTAGGTACAAGAAAACATATATAAATTAAATTATATGATTTAAAGAGATTAAGCATACGTTTACTTGAACTAGAGTTGTCAAGCAAATTTACATTAAAGTTTCCACAAACAATCGGAAGCCGAGCTGAAGGAGGGCTACACTAACTAACAATGATAAATTGCTCTAGTTCCACACACGATACTTCAAAAAGGTGTTCTACAGATATGCTCACTATGTCGTTAATTTCTTTAAATTTTAATTTTGTACTATGATATTTACAAAAAATTAACACAAGTTCATATGTTTTTAACCAGTGTTCTGTCAACTCAATTTCTAGTAATTTACTCTTCATGCCATGTATATTTTGGTGAACCACATTGATTTATTTATTATTATTCTTCTTAAATTTACTTATCTTACGTACTAATTATTCTAGGCGAGAGAGACTCTCTGTTGTCTTAGTATCTAATTTAAATTAGAAATACTATTTCTTGGAATATCTTCCAAGGTCTTACTTACTGAAACCTGCTTAATAAAAGCAGGCTTTCTAGACAAATTCTTGGCTGTTAAACAATAAAGATGATAGTGAATCAGTTAGTTAGTTAGTTATCTGTCTTTTAAAATATGTAAATATAATATATTTATCCTTTGTCAAAACGTAATTATTACTACTAATGTATCTTGGTATCAATTAGCGTAAAGTTTGTATTATACATTGTAATTGTTGCATACATTTACAATGTATAATACGTTGTATTATATTACAATGTATATCTTGTATGATTTAAAATATGTGTCACATTATTTTCATGCTGTGTGAAGATTTTGCTATAATTTTTTTAGGGTATTTAAGTGAGCACAATTTTTCATATTAGTTAATAAGCGCTTTTTTGTTTAAGTTAATAAATATAACTAAATTATCAGTTTTACTGGAAGACTAGTACAATATCTAAAAGTAGCATTTGGCTAACAGCTGTTTATAAGATTTTGTTCCTTATTTAGAAATTGGTTCATTTACGTGAATGAATATATGTTATTTTTCCGAATAGTTAAGTGTTGTTTGTTAAATATAAAAATCTATTATTATAAGGGGGATTTTAACTTAAATTCATGTAGTCTAAATGTTAAACAATATTTAGATTTTGCTTGTCGTTCTGTGAATTCACTCAAGTAAGTTTAATTGTGATGGGAGACAGCTGGATTTAGTTTTGTGCTCGTCGGGTATGAGAGCCGGGTGTGTGTTTTTGAAGCGGACGATTCATTGCTACCGGTGGATTCATATCATCCACCGGTGTTCGTAGAGGAACAAGCCTCATTAGACTGCAACGCAGTGTCTGCACAGCCCACAATGAAGTAAGTGAAAATAAACCAAAATGATATTTTTATTAAGCGAATTTTCATGCTTTATATTCCTCGATAGCATTCGCCGATTGGAGTGCTGTTTTGATGCGCGTGTCCCAGACGGAGCCTTAAATATGGAATTTTTAATGTGGTCATTAATAATTGTAGTAGATATGGTAGTTATCGTAAGTATTGCTATCCTGAGGAAATTATAAGTGACCTGCGAAAAGAAAAAAATACACAAGAAATATAAAAGTACTAATTCTCCGAACGAGTACCGTGACTTTTCTGCTTGACGCATTAAATTGAACAGAGGATACAGAATATTTAGTTCACGATCCTGTCTTTTTGGCAAATAAAGGTGCGGAATAGTAATTCTGCACACCAAAATTCTATTTTAATAAATGGTGAGGTACTATCATATACGGATTGTGCGGCCGAATTTGCGGCGTGTTTTTACTTAGTCTACAGTAGGGTGAACGCGCGGCTGAATGTCGAGGAGGCGATGGCATCGGATACCGGGAGCGGCTCAACTGACATCATCGCAGGTAAGAGATGCGCTTGTCCATCTAAAGCCGAAGTGCTCGGCAGGCCCAGATGGCATATACTTGCTAAGCCCCTTGCCTTTTTGTTCAATCTCTGCCTGGACAACGGTTACTTTTCTGATTGCTGGTAAATCACAAGAGTTATGTCTATTCCCAAAAGCCTTAGAAAATACGCTGAGGAGGCATATAGACCGGTGACTATATTATCGACTCCCGCTAAAATATTCGAAGGAGCTTTAGACACTGGCGTAGTACACGCAGCAACTTACTAAACGCAATTAATTATGTAA